>NW_027526441.1:687500-705000 GCF_048455015.1 Haemaphysalis longicornis
GAGTGTGAGTTGAGTGTGAGTGTGAGTGACAGTGAGAGCTTGAGTGAGAGTGGAGGGAGAGTGTGAGTGTGTGAGTGTGAGTGTGAGTGAGTGTGAGAGTGAGAGTGAGAGTGAGAGTGTGAGTTAGAGTGAGAGTGAGAGTGAGAGTGTGAGTGTGAGTGAGAGTAAGAGTAAGAGTGAGAGTGTGAGTGTGATGTTAGAGTGTGAGTGTGAGTGAGTGAGTGAAAGTGAGAGTGAGAGTGTAAGTGAGAGTGAGAGTGAGTGTGAGTGTGAGTGTGAGAGTGATAGTGAGAGTGTGAGTGTGAGTTGAGTGTGAGTTGAGTGTGAGTGAGAGTGAGAGTTTGAGTGGGAGTGAAGTGAGAGTGTGAGTGTGTGAGCGTGTGAGTGTGAGTGTGAATGAGAGTGAGAGTGAGAGTGTGAGTGTGAGTGTGAATGAGAGTGAGAGTGAGAGTGTGAGTGTGAGTGGAGTGAGAGTGAGTGAGAGTGTGAGTGAGAGTGAGAGTATGAGTGTGCCTGTGAGTGAGAGTGGGAATGAGAGTGTGAGGGTGAGTGTGAGTGAGAGTAAGAGTAAGAGTAAGAGTGAGAGTGTGATTGTAAGTGTGAGAGTGAGAGTGAGAGTGTGAGTGAGAGTGAGAGTGTGAGTGAGAGTGTGAGTGAGAGTGAGAGTGAGAGTGACAGTGAGATTGTGAGTGTGAGTGTGACTGAGAGTGTGAGTGTGAGTGTAAGTGAGAGTGTGAGTGTGAGTGTGAGAGTGAGAGTGTGAGTGTGAGTGTAAGTGAGAGTGTGAGTGTGAGTGTGAGTGAGAGTGAGAGTGAGAGTGAGTGTATGAGTGTGAGTGTGAGTGAGAGTGAGAGTGAGAGTGTGAGTGTGAGTGTGAGTGTGAGAGTGGTGTGAGTGAGAGTGTGAGTGTGAGTGAGAGTGTGAGTGAGAGAGTGAGATTGAGAGTGTGAGTGAGAGTGAGAGTGAGAGTGTGTGTGAGTGAGAGTGTGAGTGAGAGTGTGAGTGTGAGTGTGAGTGAGTGTGAGTGAGTGAGTGAGTGTGAGTGAGTGAGTGAGCGTGGGAGTGTGAGTGTGAGCGTGTACCTTTTGCTATATACCTTTTGCTATATCCTCATAATTATAACCCGAAAGCATTTTTTTAGTTGTCCCGCGTGATCCCCCTCGACGAGACCTTTAATCTGATACCCCACACACCCTAGCAGGGTCATATGGAATTCATACCAGTCAAAATAACCATGACTCTCATGACTGTAACCAGGACGCATTATTTAGGTGTCCGACGTGATTCCCCTAACTGGAACCTTCAATTTGACGCCCCACATGCTTCAGCGGCTTCACCTTGAATTTAACCCAATCTATGACTCATAATGACTATCTTATGATTCGAACTACGAAGCCTTTTTTATTTGTACCACGTGATTCCCCTCGTCAAGACTGTAAATTTGATACCCTACACGCCCTAGCGGGGTCACTTCGAATTTTACCCCAATATAGGACTCGCCATGACAATCTAATTGTTATAACCAGGAAGCATTTTTGTATTTCTCCCACGTGATTCCGCTCATCAAGACCATTAATTTGATACCCATCACATCCTAGCAGAATCAATTTGAAGTTAAACCAATCAATGACGAACCATGACTATCTCATGATATAGCCCTACCACATTTTTCTCCCACGTGATTCCCCTTATCGGAACCTTTAATTTGATGCCCCGGACACCCAGTGGCATCATTGTGAATTTTAACCTAATTTATGACCCATTTTGACTGTCATGATAATAATCAGGAAGCACGTGATTACCCTTATCGAGACCTTTAATTTGATACGCCACACGCCCTAGCATCATGAACTTGAATTTTAACCGAATCTATGACTTACCATGACTACGTCATGATATATCCATAACTCATTTTCGTCCCGAATGATTCCCCACATCGAGACCTTGAATTTGATTCCCCACATGCTCTCGCAGCGTCATTTTGAATTTTAACCCAATCTATGACTTATTATGACTGCCTGATGACTACAATCAGGAAGCTTTTTTTTTTATTTACCCCGCTTGATTCTGTTAATCCGGACCTTTCATTTGATACCTTACACGCCTTAGCCTCATCAGTTTCACTTTTTACCCAATCTAATGTGGTCATTATTCTGTCTTAAGGGGCGCTGCCCAGTCAATTCAGCTAATTCATTTGAAACAGCAGAAAGGACAGCCCCCGCCCCCATTTCCCCCCGGCTCTCACCTCTTCCTTTGTGACCCCTAGTATATCAAGCCATTAATAGTAGCAGGCGAACAACCAGCACCCCAGCGCCGCCGTGTTCTTTCCCACCACCCTTTCCCACGCTCTTAGTGGATCCGTCAGGAGGAAAAGTTAAGACAACCCGTTTTTATGACCTCACCAGTCAATTATCACTCACGCGCCCAGCCACGAAAATTAGGTATACAGCAAGTGCTTATGGCATGAAAATTCAACAAGAAACTAAAAAAAATTAGACATCCCCTCCCTCCCAACCGATCATGCAGATCGCGATTGGTGCCGTACCCGCAGGTAACCTGAATTCCGTGCCCACAGTGACGCATGAAACTTAACAGCCAACCATAGCTGCCTGCTAGGCTACTCATATGTACTCAAACTCAAAATGGACTCAAAACTCCTATGTACTCAGAACTCAAAATGCACTCAAAACTCAATATGTAATCAAACTCAAAATGTACTCAGAACTCAAAATGTACTCAGAACTCAAAATGGACTCAAACTCAAAATGTACTCAGAACTCAAAATGGACTCAAACTCAAAATGGTCTCAAACTCAAAATGTACTCAGAACTAAAAATGAACTCAACTCAAATTGTACTCAGAACTCAAAATGGACTCAAACTCAAAATAGACTCAAACTCAAACTGGACTCAAACTCAAAATGTACTCAGAACTCACACTGGACTCAAACTCAAAGTGTACTGAGAACTCAAAATGGACTCAAACTCAAAATGCACTCAGAACTCAAAATGGACTCAAACTCAAAATGGACTCAGAACTCAAAATGAACTCAGAACTCAAAATGGACTCAGAACTCAAAAACTCAAAATGTATTCAGAACTCAAAATGGACTCAGAACTCACTAGGTCTCAGGCGTACTCAAACTCAGTCGGGATCACTCGGCTCAAACTCACTCAAGCTCAAACTCACCATGCCACACTAGCCTCGCGCTCACTCAAACTCAAACTCACGCGTGAGTTTAGTCCAAATGAGTCTGAGTGAGTGGACTCATGAGTGAGTTCACCGACCTCTGGTAGCCAACTTGTAGGCCCGTTCGCCCAGGCACGTGCGGTCTGGAGGTACACGGGGGGTGAGCAGAGTGGCGCTGGCCGTCGTTGCCAAAGACCACGCGAAGCGGGCGGACGAAGCGCCACTAGGGCCATCACTCAAAAGTAGTGACCGTACTGAATGCAGTCTGCTTCTTTTTCAGTTTTAAAGTATACGTGAAAAGGTGGCCTTGAAAAGTTCGGCCTTTAGAGGAAGGAAGTGTTGGCTTTCGCACTTAAAGGACAAAAGGGTGGCTTCAGTCACGAACTTGATAGCATTTCTGGCATGTTATACTGGTCTTCATCAGCAGCATGCTGTTGTTTTTCACTTTCGTTAGTTCGAACTTTCATTAATTCCAACTCAGGCGGCGTCCCCTTCCAGTTCGAATTAACGAGCTTTTACACCAAATACCACCTCGTGCTGGATCTGCCCACCTTGGCAGCTGGAGGAATGTGGTGAAGATAGTGATAATAAACAGACGGCTTACACGGGCACCGTGGCACGGGCGCAGCTCCCGCCTCTTGCTCGTGGAAGTTGCTTGCGATAAGCCCAGGCAACGGGCGACCGCCTGTGTGGCTCCCTTTCTATGTCACTTTGCGTGACTGACATCACACGACGGACAGACAACAAAGAAGACCCGACAATCCAAACCACAGCAACAATAAGAAATCGCGAAGAGGACGAACTGTGTAAGCACAGCATTGGCACAAAATACAGAAATAGCGAAGTTAACACGTTAGGCTTTATAATGTTGTAAACGGAGATAATTGATTGGAAGTAAAACAACATAAAATGAAGGGAAGCGGTGAGGGAGGGCTTAAGCCTGGTAGGCAGTTCTTAGACTCTGTACAGTTGTAACTTACATTATACATAGGGGTCATTCCACGCCAAACGTCCCAGCCGTAAAATCGACCATCCCTGATTTCTTCAATAAAAATTGTGGGTCATCCTCGCATAGCCCACAATGCTCCCTGACAGTATTTCTGTCCAAAAAAAATTGTTCTTTTTCTAGCGGCGCTTCTACGTCCAGGGTTTAAAGCAAACTTACATATGTGAAAAAAATCATAATAAAGTAACTTTTTTTCATGGCCACCATTTTTTGTGAACATCATGTTGAGGCCCTGGGCTGCTCTATGCCGCATTTTTAAAATAGTTTTGCTTTTTTTTTGCTGTGAGTAAGCCATTCAGAAAATACACGATGTCGAGCATTTTCAAAGATTTTTAGCAAATAAGAGCACATTCGATCAGCCAATGAAGCAATTGTTTCTGTATTTCAGCATTGTGGGAAATTGGTAAAAACTATATTTGCAGTGAAAAAAGGTGAAATGTGCGAGAAAACGTTTGTCAAACTTGGAAAAATCTCCTTAATGGCCCATATTCACCTTGAAATTTCCCTTTGTTGTGCTCGTAGTGAAAATATCAAATACAAGCCATTAACTAGTACAAATGATCGCAGTTTATTCCAGAAAGTTTAATCAGAACAGTTTTTGTTTTACCAGAGAAAGAAAATTTCAACTTGTACAGCGACACTACTTCACCCCGTTGTTCCACAGAGCGTCTTCTCTGCACGGCATGCGCCTTCCTGCATAAAAGAGGCGCGAGCCAGTGGGTTCGCGCTACAAGAATACCTTTCCCGCAATGGTATTTCGTCGCGTCAGTACAGGAAAAAGGAATAATTCGTGTGTCGGTGAGAAAACTACAGCGTGGAGCTGGCGGTAGTGCGCTCATTCCATGAGTACGGGTAACTCAACGGCTGGCTGGACATGGACGTGCATTTAACGAAGCAGGGTATGTTATACATGGCATTTTTTATGTATGCCCATAAATTACGAAATGAACAGAGGCCGAGTAATCGAGTTAAACGGATTTATTTGTATTCGTTACCGGGAATTGCATGACCCGATTCCTTAAATGCACATCTGATGGAATGGGCTCAACACCGCTAGCTCCACTTTGTACTTTTGGGGCAGAGGAAACAGGGGCCCTGGAAGGAGGGAACCTACCCTAGTTCAATCAAGACCTCTCAGTTCAAATAAACGTTTCATCTCTCACTCTCTCTCTCTCTTGTACTTTTCTCACCAACACGCGAATTATTCCTTTTTCCTGTACTGACGCTACGAAATACCATTGCGCGAAAGGTATTCTTGTAGCGCGAACCCGCTGGCTCGCGCCTCTTTCATGCAGGCAGGCGCATGCCGTGCAGAGAGGACGCACTGTGGAACAACGGGGTGAAGTAATGTCGCTGTACAAGTTGAAAAATTTTTTTCTCTGCTAAAACAAAAACTGTGCTGATTAAACTTTCTGGAATAAACTGCGATCATTTGTACTAGTGAATGGCTTGTATTTGATATTTTACTAGGACCCCAACAATGCGCAATTTCAAGGTGAAACGGGCCGTTAAGGAGATTTTTCCAAGTTTAAGAAACGTTTTCTCACACATTTCACCTTTTTTCAGTGTAAATATAGTTTTTACCAATTTTCCACAATGCTGAAATACAGAAACACTTGCTTCATTGGCTGAGCGAATCTGCTTTTATTTGCTAAAAATGTTTGAAAATGCTCGACATCGTGTATTTTCTGAATGGCGTACTCACAGCAAAGAAAAGCAAAACTCTTTTAAAAATTCGGCATAGAACAGCCCAGGGCCTCAACATGATGTTCACAAAAAATGTTGGCCATGAAGAAAAAAGTTACTTTATTATGAATTTTTTTACAGACGTAAGTTTGCTTTAAACCCTAAAAGTAAAAGGGCGGCTAGAAAAAAAATGTGCGGACGAAAACACTTTCAGGGAGCATTGTGGCCATGCGAGGATGACCCACAATTTTCACGGAGCAAATCCGTGATGGTCGATTTTACAGTTGGGACGTGTCGCATGGAATGACCCATAAGACACTCCAGAAAATTGCCTTGAGGCACATATTTTAATTAATTGCTTGGTTCGAATGGTGATGTACAGCGACACATTGTTTTGCAATTACCAACTCAGTTTATGTATCTTAAGCACAATTATGTCCGGCAGTGATCCCACTATTCTAAAGCAAGCACTCTAGATAAATATGTATGCTTGAAATCGATAGTACAACGAAAATATTTGCGCCGATGAGGTATATTATACTTACAGGCTTTTGCGATGTGTGCGGACAGAGTCTAGGGGAAACTGGAAACAAAAAACCAAACTTGCAAGTAGCATAAACCCGCTATTTCGCTCGCCTGAGCTTCCACTGTTATTTCAGCGTTGTGAATCGAATCCACTTGCATCATGCCTCGCAAATGAGCCCATTATTCCCACCACTACGTCAGCCAGTGGCCCCCGAATTGTACGCCTGTCTGATTCTGTCGAAGTTATTCGGTCCACCACAACGGTGCCGTGGACATTTAACTATTTTGGGAGAAACCTAAATAATCTCTCTTCTCTTCAACAGCCAACCATGAAAATGAAGGCAACCTCACCCACATGACAACATCCCGCCAATGGCAAACCTTTAACCCTAACCCCCTCTATTGATCAAGGGGAGGCGGCGTTGGGCGGCTAGACCCCCGGGTCTAAAAAGCTCTGGTGCAACTTAGTGCCGACGTCACTGCTGGTCAACGCTCAGCGGTCACCACCACCCCTAAACATGAATAAACTTAAGTTCATTCCTTTTCCTCGTATCAGTACAGTCCTAGCCAGGATCAAAAGACTGCTCCGCACCGCATGCGGCAACATTGAATCACATCCCAGACGCCAAGAGGCTCCTTGGCTTTTACATTGGAAATACCCTACTCCTGCTTCCACAAAGTCTTCTACAGGCACGTCCACCGTACAGCACGGGTGCCTCCGTCGGTGTTACAGCTTAAAACCTTACAATACAATGGCTAGCGAACGGGCACTAGCTGCTTTAGTCCAAGAGTATTACATGTTTTGCTGCGCTATGTGGACGATTGTTTTTGCGTGATGCGGCACTGAGCTTTGACACCACGCACTTGAACAGTCAGGAGAACGCCATTTAGGTTACGGTTGAGGCGAAGGTTGAAGATAAACTCACTTTCTGGTGCGTGCTCTCTTACAACATCGATGAGGCGTTTTTTTTTTTTTTAGAGTTTAAAAATCCTGCATACTAGCCGCTACCAAAACTTTCAGTCCGCACATCCGCACTACGTTCAGAAAAGGTAAGTTGCTGCCTCCCTCCTGAACCATGCGAGCCGCATTTGCACAAAGGCGGAAGAGCGAATCACCGACTTGAATTGTGTAAGAAATGGCCTCTGAACGCGCGGCTATTCCACGTCGTTTTTAAATTCTGCAGTACGCCGTTTGTCCGATCCCGCCTGGCCCATTCATCCCGGACAAAGAAAGCGTGCTACTGTACCT
This sequence comes from Haemaphysalis longicornis, assembly GCF_048455015.1. Lineage (NCBI taxonomy): Eukaryota > Metazoa > Arthropoda > Arachnida > Ixodida > Ixodidae > Haemaphysalis > Haemaphysalis longicornis. The sequence continues at coordinate 695,156 of NW_027526441.1, forward strand.
TACGTGTCCGAAATAAGCCTACAAACAGCACGTTGAGGTGGCCCACGTGCCTGTGTGTAAGCTGAGGCACGCGCTCGTGGACGAAAAGGACTGACTGCCGGAAGAATATTTTCCAAGCGTACTATAGAAGATTCCCTCACCCGAGTGTGACTACACCTATATTGGTGAATCAGGCAACGTCAGAGGCTGAGGCAGCATTAACATGACGAAAAAAAGAACAGCGTCAAATGCTCTTCCAGAAAACGTGACTACTACAGATCGAAGGTTTAACTGGGCAAGCTCGAAAATTCTCGGCAAAGAAAGAAGCCGAAAATCGCGCCCTTACTTGGAGTCTTTAAAGATGCAAGCAACACATCGCTCGCTGAATTGAAACGAAGGAACCCTCCCACCAGACTTACACGCGGTGCTTACCCCACTTAAGAATACTTCAGCAAGCACATACTCCTCTTCACGCCATTGGGAACAGGGCTCCTGCAGGGAAGTCGACTCATCATTTCTTTGTTTTAGATTTTAAAGGTTTAGATGTTTTAGTTGAGAGTGTAAATGCTGTTACAAGTTTTAATTTGTTGGTGTCTGTCCTTTTATAGCGCATTTTTTTTCCCCTGCCAACGGGTTCTCTTTGTACCCTCGATTTCAATTTAAACACAAGATGAGACCGAAAGCAAAATCTATTTTTTTTACATTTTTAGATTATATTACTTCGGCAAAATTACGCAAACTTTAGTTATTCCGTAATTTAGGTATGTGTTTAATTGAAGAAGCTTTGGTCTTGCACAGAAAAAATGGTTAATAATTTTGAAACTTTAAGAAACATTTTCACCACCTCGTTTAGACTTCCTGCTTGCTTCTACTGCTTACAAAATAGGCAAGGTGTAAGGCTGAAAAACTCTTTGACGCATTAATGACAACTGCCCCAATAAAATGTTTTTCTCTGCCAATGGAGCATTTATTTTAACTCAAGAGGAGTACGACATTCTTTTTGTAAACCTTTTCCTGAAATAAATTACAAACTAATGGAACCTATGCGGGAATTCTACATGCGAACGATAAAGTCATTTCGGCTAAAAGTGTTTTACAAACTAATGGAACCTATGCGCGAATTCCACATGCGAACGATAAAGTAATTTCGGCTAAAAGTGTTTTATCTTTTTATCTTCTTCGGCACCCGGGATGCAAAGGAAATTGAATCAACTGGGATTTACGTATCCTGATGCTGGCTGGACCACAACCGGACCGAATAAAGATGTTTTTGAATATGTGGTGGAATATACAGCTGGAATTGTCAAAGAGTAAGAAATCTTTCCAAAGGTTCATCTGCACGTACACTCCAATTTGCATCCGGAACGGCGCGTACACCTACGGCGTCTGTCCTCATCTGGGAACTTTTCTCTCCTAGAGACTATCCAAAAACGGGCTGCTGTGCGCGCGCACCCACAGCACCGCACCGTCCCCCAGGCTCGGTCGCTGTTACGGGACCCGGGTTCTGTGCCTTTAGGTATGATGCGACTTGTACAACGGCTATTCGAATGGCCCAAATAACCTATGTTTAGCTAAGGTGACCATCGTGTCACGCGTTGCAGATATACGCCAACATTCGGGGGGAAAGTGGCCTAACAATGCTTGCGCAGTGAAATTTCATGGAGCCTTATGCGCCTTTCTGTCTACGAATCCAATGTTGTGAATTCCAATACTGCAACTTTTGTTCTAGTATTTGTTTTAGATATTTACAGCGGCGTTTTCAAACGTTGTGAGCTGTAGGCGTATCATAGATGTGGCGTATATATATTTCAGTTCTCATTTACCTTTCTTCTAAATCAAATAAATGTACACGAAACCAGAAGAAATACCGTGCTGCTCCCATCTAAACCACCAATCACTCTTTTTTATTTTACGTGGGCGTTTTGACAAACAGTTTGTCACAATTTTTCCCTTCTGTTAATGCAGATTAAGCCAAGCTGGATAAAACTGAACCGATACAGCGTGACAAGCAGCTTTACAAGTTATGAGACAATAAAGAAAGCTTTTAATAAACACTCAAGTGAACAATCGGGTGTTATTTAGAAATAAATTCTGCAGTTTCAACTACATAATCCACTTTTTGATAATTTGCAGACGTGCAGGGCATTTGTTCTCGTTCAGTGAACGGCAGAAGAGATGACACTACGCCCCGTTAGCAACCATAGTACAACCTTTGTTAGCAACCGTCGTTAGTAACCGCGGTTAGCAACCGTAGTTACAAGCTTCACGCTTTTTTTCAACAATTTTATGATAGAAATCGGTGTTTAGTTTTTGTCCACGCCCATGCCCTAACGTTGGGGCACGCCAGAAACCTGTTAAAATTAAGCATTGTGGACTTCATGGTGCCTCCTGATGGCCCCTGACTGCAAACAGGCTAGTAAGGAGGTACACGAGAAATGGCACTTCTAAACGCAAGGTTCAATTTTAAATGCGGTCAAGCTGCCTGCAAACACTTCAAATGGGGTTTAGGCACTCTCCGATTCAGTTTGGGGAAAACGTAATTAGACAATCCATAGAAGAGAGTTTTCAATATCATTTACTTATTGCTGTTCAGCATGTTTAGTGGATTTGGAAGGACTTCTTTGCGAGATAGCCAACTACGAATATGTGCTTTCTTTTGTACCATCCCCGTGTTGCTTTGTCACGACGCCTGTGACCTAACACTAGCCAGCAGTAGCGCACGCAGGCAATCATTTAAACAGGAAGAAGGAGGCGGACCCTCCCCCCACCCCCAAGAAAAAAGACGAACAGATTGTGGATGAAGTAAAAAGTAAACACAAATAAACACAACAATCAAAGATTTACGGCTGAAACCGCTCAGACGAAAAATTTTAAATGCTTCCATCTATTTTCGGCGCATGCTACATGGCCTTCCGATCGTTTTGAATATTGTAATTTGTTTTCTCTGGCATATCGCCGTATGGCTGACGTTGTGGTGAGACCAGACATCCAGGCCTTGTAACGTTGATTTAAATCTTGTAGCTAAAAAACTTAACATCGCTTTACGTTATGGATTCCAGATTAGCGTGAGGGTGGGGTGCTGCCCCTAGTGATTCTTGTTGGTTTTAGCTGAGCAAGGTTATTGTTGTGTTACGGTGGATATGCCTACACGAATTAGCCATGACGCTTACAGAGCGTGCAGTTTATGTAAGGCTAAAATATACCGCTATATTACCACATATTTATCATTTATTCACCATTAAAAGAAGCTAACGGAGCATAACATTCCGCAGAAAAACTTAAAATAATAAATAAGCAAATCGTGTGTAAATTACTTTATGGAAAACGACGATGAACTTTTATAGACAACCCTGGTCCCGCAAGCTACTATGCCGCACTGTCAAGTAATGGTCCTGATTCATGCCTACACTGACACCAATACACACATGTACTAAGCCTACGGCAGCGACAAGAAACACTCGTACAAAGCTGCGTAGAGCAGCGTCGGGCATACATGTCACAGCAAGAGAGATGCGAGCTCATACTTCTTGTTGGCTGTGGTTTCAGCAGGCCAGCCGCTTTGAAAATGCGCAACGAAAGAGGTGACGCTGCGCAGCGCCATAACAACGGTAGTGACGTTTCTGGCGCTGCGCTGTGCCGTAACTAATATGTACGTACGTACGTACATGCGTGCGTACATACATGAATGCATACATACATACATACATACATACATACATACATACATACATACATACATACACACATACATACAAATAATGTAACATACATGCAAATGTCCAACTAAAAAGGTGACGCTGCCCAGCGCCATAACAGCGGTAGTGACGTTTTTGGCCCTGCGCTGTGCCGTCACTAATACGTACGTACGTACGTACGCACATACATGCATACACAGACACATTCATACATACATACATGCATACATACATATATACATACATACATACGTACGTACGTACGCACATACATACATACATACATACATACATACATACATACATACATACATACATACATACATACATACATACATACATACATACATACATACATACATACATACATACATACATACATACATACATACATACATTACATCAGATCACGCGGGTGTCACAGACTAAAGGATTCTCTGAATTCAAATGCGCATCAATTCAAGTTCTTTGCAAATGTGCAACGAAAGAGGTGACGCTGCGCAGCGCCATAACAGTTTCTGGCGCTGTGCTGTGCTGTGACTAATACATACATACATACATACATACATACATACATACATACATACATACATACATACATACATACATACATACATACATACATACATACATACATACATACATACATACATATATACATACATACATACATATATACATACATACGTACGTACGTACGTACGTACGCACACAAATCATCATCATCACCAGCCTATCTACACGCACTGCAGGGCAAAGGCCTCTCCGAGTATTCTCCAATTGCCCCATCCTGTGCTGACTGCGACCAATTTATCCACGCAAACTTCTTGATCTCGTCTGCCCATCTTTCTGCCGTCCCCTGCAACGCTTGCCTTCTCGAGGGATCCACTCTGTTACCCTTAATGACCAACGGTTATCTTGCCTTCGAATTACACGCCCTGTCCACGTCCATTTCTTATTTTCTACTAATATGTCCTTAACACGCGTTTGTTCCCTGACCCACTCCGTTGTCTCCTTGTCCCTTAATGTTACACATATCTTCCGCTCCAGTGCCCGCGCAGTCATTCTCATTTTAAGTTAAACCATCTTAGTTAGCCTGCAAGTTTCTGCCCTTTAGGTGAGTACCGGTAAGATGCATCTGTCATAAACTTTCTTCTTCAGGGACAATGGTAGGCTGCCATTAATTATCTGAGAATGTCGTCCGTATGCACTCCACCCCATTCTTATCCTTCTAATTATCTCTACCTCATGGTTGGGATCCGGGGTCACAACTTGGCCTAAGTAGATATATTCGCTTACCACTTCCACTGCCTCGCCTCCTATCTCAAACCGCTGCGCTGTCCCGAGGTTATGATAATTACTTTGGTTTTCTGCATAATAATTTTCAGGTCCACGGTTCTACTCTGTTTGTCCAGTGCGGAAAGCATGCTTTGCAATTCGTCCCCCGAGTTATTTAGCAAATCAACGTCATCAGCAAATATGAGGTTACTCAAGTATTCTCCATTAACCCTTACTCCCACCTGTTCCCAATCCAACGTTCTGAATACTTCTTATAAACATGCTGTGAATAACATTGAAGAGATTGTGTGTCCTTGTCTGACGCCCTTCCTTATATGTATTTTACTGCTCTTCTTATGGAGGATGATGGTAGCTGTGGACCCATTGTAGATAGATACGCACATACATACATACATACATACATACATACATACATACATACATACATACATACATACATACATACATACATACATACATACATACATACATACATACATACATACATACATACATACATACATACATACATACATACATACATACATACATACATACATACATACATACATACATACATACATACACCCCGCACGGGGCACCTTGAGTAATCTTGGTGACGGTACTGGCGATACCGCGGACCCCGAGCCCCCCAACATAAGCTGTGACCTACCGTGGTGACGTGTTTTTAAGGTGAAGGGTAGAAACCTCTAACGGTGGCCGTCGGAGCCTTGGTCAAGCTCCGGCCGATGGGCTCCCTGCCTGTCTACCAGGCAGGGAGCTCCGGGACCTCTTTGACTACCAGGGTAAGGTCAAAGGAGAAAGTACCCCCGTCTCCCTGCTTTCCAATGTATCATATGGCATCTTCAAACCCCCCCCCCCAGACGTGATCGGCCCCCGAAAAGGTGCCGCACCGAAGTTTCTTTTCCTCCTTTGCAATCGATCTCTTCCCCAAAGCCTGATAATTTCTCGCGGTTTTTGATCATGGAATCTGTTGACAAGGCAAAGCCCATCACTTCCCAGTCAGTGTTTCTAATATCCAAGTTTCTTGAAAGCCTTATCGGAAAGTTGTACAAAGCTAAGAAACTCACAACGGGAGAAGTTTTGATAGAAGTAGAGAACAAACAACAATCCTCCAACCTCCTCAAGCAAACGCGCATGGTAGATGTTGACATCAAGATCACGCCCCATCGCAGCCTCAATAGCTGCCAGGGCGTGATCTCTGATCGGGATCTAATGAATGAGACTGAAGCAGATCTGCTCGAGGGCCTCCGAGATCAGGGCGTGACAGCGGTGAGGCGAATCACCATACGTCGAAATGATGAAATAATTCCAACCAAGCACATAATCTTGACACTTGACCGCTCTAACCTTCCTGAGTCGGTCAACGCAGGTTTCTTGAGATGTCCAATCCGACCCTACGTGCCGAACCCACGGCGCTGTTTCAAGTGTCAGCGGTTTGGGCACGGCACAACCTCTTGTCGTGGTAAATTGGCGTGCGCAAAATGTGCAGCACATGATCATCTAACAGACAATTGTAAATCCGAGAACTTCACCTGCGCGAACTGTCAGGGACCACACGCTGCCTATTCTAGGAGCTGTGAAAAGTTCAAACAGGAAAAACAGATAATTGCCTTGAAAGTCAACGAAAACATCACCTTCCCAGAGGCGCGGAAGAGGTTCGCCTCTTTCCCTCTGGGGAGGTACGCCGACGCAGCTCGCCGGGGGGCGGAGCGGTGTCTTGTTTCGGCGGGGACCCAGTACCGCGAGTCGGACTTGGTCCCGCCACCGCCCCCCCATGGGTTGCCTCTTGCAGCCCAACCTGCCTCCACAGCGCTAGCTGGGCCAGCAGCGGCTGTGGTGGCATCCACGTCCGTTGGGGATGCTGCTGCGCCCTCTGTTTCCTCCTCTCCACCGGCCCAAAGCACATGCGAGGGCCCGGAGGAGATGGACCTGGAGGAAACCGCAGCGTTTCCCACCTCCGCCGCACCGCCTGTGCCACCCGGGGCGCTCCTGACGCCCTCGGCGGTCGCGGCCAAAACGAAGGGCACCGCAAAGGGTGCCAGGTCCGGGGGGTCCGGTACGCCGGGTACCCCTTCCAAATCAGATGATGACTTGGATGTGGGACCCTTCCTGTCTGCTTCGCAGCGGAAGGAGCGGGTCCCTCCATCTAAACCTCCAGATGAGGTAAAGAAAACCCGTCCAAGAGTCCAAGCCCCGAAAGACCCTACATAAACAGTCACACTCCAGTAGCTCTAATACATCATAATGGGAAGAGAAAATATCGTTCAATGGAACTGCAGAGGCCTTCTAAATAATCTTGACGACGTGTATGAGATTCTGCATGCCAATCAGCCAAGTTTAATGTGTGTCCAGGAAACACATCTGAATTCCAAACACACAAATTTCTTGAATAGTTACCTAGTATACAGGAAAGACAGGGATGGCTGCACACACTCTTCTGGCGGTGTGGCCATAATCGTCCGGAAATCCTTAGCATGCCATCCTGTCACTTTAAACACTATCCTGGAGGCTGTAGCAATACGCTTAATAATATTTAATAGGTTGATAACGGTATGCTCCATATACATTCCTCCTGATGTTACACTTTTGAGCTCTGACTTCGAGGCGCTGGTTGACCAGCTGCCCGAACCATACATTCTAACAGGCGACCTTAACGCTCACAATTCTCTTTGGGGCTCTTCTCGTACGGATGCCCGAGGTCGCCTGATAGAGAGGTTTCTTACATCCTCTGGAGCATGCCTTTTCAACAATAAACAGCCTACATACCATAACATAGGTCACAACACATACTCACATCTTGACCTGGCTATTGGCTCTGCAATTCTCTTTCCATGTCTTGAGTGGGGTGTGGGCACGGACCCATATGGTAGTGACCATTTCCCCACTTCATTAACGTATATAGGTACAGGCCCGAGCAGTCCATCTTCCCATAAAAGGTTTAATGAAGCAAGAGCTAACTGGAATACATTTAAAGAGACATCCAAACTACACCACACATTCATAGGACACCTACACGTTGAAGAAGCTACCCAACTGCTCACGGCGCACATCCTCGACGCCGCAGAAAAGTCCATTCCCCACGCCTCTGGTGCCCCGCGCAACCAGCGGAGGCCGTGGTGGAATGAGGACTGCAGGCGGGCGCGAGAGGCCCAGAACAAGGCGTGGGGTGTCCTTCGTCGGTACCCCACGTCGGGAAACCTCATTTTGTTCAAACGGGCCAAGGCGTTAGGAAAACGTGTGCGTCGTGAGGCAAAACGAGGGAGTTGGCGTTCCTTCATAACATCCATAAACTCCTACACAGACACACGGAAAGTATGGACGAGAATACGCAAACTCAGAGGACAACAAACGCACAGCCTGCCTCTGGTCAGCACAACAGGGGACACACTCGAAGACCAGGCTGACACACTCGCACAACACTTCCAACACGTTTCCAGTTCAGCACACTATACAAACACTTTCATGAAACACAAACAAATGGCCGAAAAGAAGCCGTTACATGACAATGACAGGTCAGCCACTTCTTATAACTCTGAGTTCACACTTCATGAGCTGAGGGGTGCTCTGAGCACGTGTAAACCCTCAGCTCCAGGCCCAGACAACATTACATATACAATGATACAGAACTTACACACAGACACTCTTGTAACACTTCTTCACCTTTTCAATAAGATATGGCTTTCGGGGCAGATTCCAAAGTCTTGGAGGGATGCCATAGTTGTAGCATTTTTGAAAGAAGGGAAGGACCCTTCTTCTCCCGCTAGCTATCGACCCATTGCCCTGACCAGCTGCCTGTGCAAGCTTCTCGAGAAGATGATAAACCGGAGGCTTGTGTACTTTTTGGAGTACAACGGTCTTCTTGAGAGCTGCCAGGCAGGCTTCAGGGCAGGGAGATCCACAAACGATCAACTTGTGGCACTAGAGTCATACATTAAGGATGCCTTCATTCACAAAAAATTCTGTCTTACGGTGTTTTTTGACATACAGAAGGCCTATGACACCGCATGGCGTTATGGCATACTTACAGACCTTAAGTCGTTCGGTGTCTCTGGTAACATGTTAAATACCGTTATTAGTTATTTGTCAGAGAGAACCTTTCGCGTCAAAGTTGGTTCTGCACTGTCAAAGGTACACGTGCAGGAAAATGGCGTGCCGCAAGGTGGAGTTCTAAGCTGCACTCTCTTCATAGTAAAGATGAACTCCCTTGGGAAGGCACTGCCGCCTACAATTTCTTACTCTATGTATGTAGATGACGTGCAGATATCGTTTAAATCTTGTAATATGTCAATATGCGAACGTCAAGTCCAGCTCGGCGTCAAGAAACTTGCCAGCTGGGCAGACAAGAATGGTTTTAAATTGAATCCTGCAAAAAGCTCCTGCGTTGTGTTCTCTAGGAAGCGCGGGATCCTTCCAGACCCAGACATTACACTTAATGGCGTGTCGCTTCCTGTGAACAAGGAGCACAAGTTTTTAGGTGTTGTGTTTGACCAGAAACTCACATTCATTCCACACATCGAGAAACTTAAACATAAATGTCTTAAAACAATGAATATCCTGAAGGTTCTCTCCCACAATTCGTATGGTTCCGACAAAGAACTCCTACTACGGCTCTATACTGCTTTGGTTGGGTCTCGTTTGGACTATGGCAGTGTGGTATATGGGTCGGCGAGTAAAACAGCATTGCGAATGCTTGACCCAGTACTACACTTGGGGCTACGGCTTGCGTCGGGTGCTTTTCGCACTAGCCCTGTCGAGAGTCTATATGTTGAATGTAATAAGTGGAGCCTTGAGAACCAGCGAACGTACATGGACTTACTTTATGCTTTTAAAATTTCATCTCAGAATAACCACCCTTTTTATCCTGTCCTT
>NW_027526441.1:710000-724843 GCF_048455015.1 Haemaphysalis longicornis
GCGTCATCGTGACAGGAAGAGCAAATTTCCTTGCGTAGGTGGCGAGGAATCACTAGTAGCCGTCTTCGACCGTCGTCGTGGTAGTCGGGGCCTTAGTAGATGAGCGAGTGTAGTGAGTACGAACGATGAAATTATGATACACAGTGAATACGTCGTTGCCACCACGGTGAGGATGAAGAGCTTGGTGAACACTGGTCCCAGAACAGCCATGCCAGCCGACGTCATGAAGCAATGACCAAAGCCCTTGAGAAGACGCGCCGGCGAACGGGGCAGGGGGATGGCATCGTCGACTTGTCTGGTCGCGGCTTCTCACGTCTCGGCTGATTTCGGCTTGTCATAGGCTGGGCTCGGGCTGGGGAAAGGATGCCGTGATGGCTCACCGGGGCTGGGGCATGCCGACGCGTTCCAAGAGCCTGGAGAAGATCGCTTCAGGAGTCAAGACGGTGAGATGCTGTGGTCCAGGATGAAGGTGATCGCCCCGCACACTCCACCAAAAATTGTAAAGGAGATACTCGACGTTCCTGTAGAAGGATGGGCCCGTTTATTCGTGAACCAGGCGTCAGCGCAGCAGCGGCGAGCCGAGACGACCAGCTTATCGCGAGGCTGAGCTTGAACAAGAGCGTCCTCTTCTTCATCGGCATTCGGCGTGTACCCCCATACGGAGATTTGCCCGTTATGACCGATGCTGGTCACAATTGCTCTTCCATGTGCGCTACATGCATACTTGCTACAATACGTACATGTATACATACATACATACATACATACATACATACATACATACATACATACATACATACATACATACATACATACATACATACATACATACATACATACATACATACATACATACATACATACATACATACATACATACATACATACATACATACATACATACATACATACATACATACATACATACATACATACATACATACATACATACATACATACATACATACATACATACATGCATTACGTAAGATCACGCGGGTGCCACAGACTAAACGAGGCTCTGAATTCACACCGCTAGTGGCGAGCGAATTTGTTCTTTTTTAAATTTTTGCTCAGACTTAACGTATCGCATGACGACACGATTACTATACCATAAGGCAAGTATTCGTGGAGAAACATAAACCCTTAATATAAAGTGACCTTGTAACATTTGTTATATCAGCTTCATCTGACAAAAGTTCGCGAAGCGGTATAGTAAAAAGCGAAAACCTCTCATCTTTCTTTTTTCCCTCCCAAACATTGTCACAGCACATGCTGCACCGTACACAATTTCTATTTGTTCTGACACCGCGGCATGTGTCATTAAAATCTGCAGCGAAAACAACTGAACGGCATCAAAGCTATGACCGCCACACCTGCCCGTCGTTGCAAAGTGACGTAACTAATGTGGCGACAGTTACGGCAACAAAGCATCTATTATTCCGGCTAGAAAGTTTTCATACTGCGCCGAAGTGTCTCCACGATGCTTGCTTTGCGAAGAGTGATGCCACCAGGTCAAGAGCATCGCCATGTACCTCCAGCAATACTGCCACTCCTACTGCTCTTGACGGTCCTTTTAAGGTTAGTTATGCGGCTTACTACATTTTCTTCGTGGATAAGACATCCTCATGCATACGGTGACCGGTGGGAAACATAGTTTACAGCAAAACTGAGCTATTTTATGCTTAAAAGGAATTTGTCGCAAGCAACTACTCATAAATTTGGCATTTACTATACATTCCCTTGCGTGTATCCTATTTTGTAGTCACATGAAATTTCCAAACCTTTTTATGGGAACAGAACGACACTGGGACACAAAAGAATGCAACGCACATAAAGATCACTTTTAATCAGTCTAGTGAAAAATAATAAGCTGAGTTTATGCGCTGACGCCACTATTATTCATGCTAATTTCCTTGGCATTGCCATTTGAGGTAGGATCACACATTGCTTTTATTCAACCTATTGCTCAACTCTCATGCACTGGTGAATTATCCTCCCCAGTTCTCTCTCTATGACGGCTAGCCATGCCGCAACAACTTGCATGTAAACAGCTTCTCCCCCTTTGTGACCCGCACCATGGGTCTCCATTCCACTGTGGGTTGTTTTCCGTGACGCTCCTGGTTGTCCATGAACGCTACCACATGGGGAGTTTTTAATCCCGCCCTTCCACTTGCTCAACTTATCCTGTCGTCACTATGGGTTCCCAACTCTGCTTCTTCCTTCCATTCCTTGAAAGCCGTCTCTCATATTCTGTATAACTAAATGCTTTTTTTACATCACGCACGTTCAGTTTGTAACACGGCAAACTTGCCCTACCCTATCTGTTTTATTGAAGGATTGAGAATGCTTCTCCTACTGCTTTGAAATTTAAATCTCCAATGTCATGACAAAGGTCCTCGGCTTTTTGAAAATACCATGTCGGTTAGAATCCCGAGCCTTCGTCGCTGCCCCTTTTATCTTCATTAACGTGTCCGGAAGTGTAGAGCGAAGATGAGCATGGACAACTGAGTTAACACATTTCTGCTTTCAAGTTGTTTGCTTCATAAACGTTTTTAGCTAATAAACCATGAACATAAATATCACACAGGCAATCGCAAATGTTATTCGGGCCACATTAACACAAGGGGGTCAATTTCTGCTCATTGACCTGTACCATAGCATTCCACGACGTTTGCTGCCCTTTCTCTGCGTGCGCATAAAGCCTCACTATGTTTCCACCACAACATAAACAGCTAAGGAAGGCACCCACAGTAAATACCACGTGTCACTATTACGCAATCCATGGTCCACGGCTCAGGACAACACTCACCTCCACGCATACATCGGCATACATTTTCGACTCATACGTGGACTAATACTCCCCTTCAGTGTGGGTTGTTTATGATTACACGTGCGTCTCTTTGAACTTCTGAATGTGAGTAGCTTTATTTTTCTTGTGACCAAGTGGCCACCACCAAATAGTTATACCTGTTGCCTAGGGCTTTCCTCTCCGGTTTTCTACAGGCTTAAAGACCTCCTCTAAACAACATTTCGTCCACCAGAAATGTTTTTTTCCACCTGGCGCCTTTTCCAGTCTTGTTCACTGCTCCTAACACCTCTTATCTGCCTCCGCCTACAATATCCTATACTACGTAATTACTCGGCAATTACTCACGACTCGTAATAACGCCATGTGGAATCAAATCAGCTGAAGAAGCATGTTCTCGGTATATGTTACTCTAGCGCGCGGAGCGCCACGTCACAGTCATTCCTCACCAGTTCACGTAATCTATGGTAATGATCATTACGATGCCTGTAAACAAACGCCAACTGGTATGCTATGATTTTTTCGTTTATATTAAGGGCAGTTGTGACGTGTGTCATGGGCTAGTTGATTCATTCGTAAGAATATTATTGCTAATGAGACAAAGCAAGAAGCAAGAGTACCACTCTTGTCCCTATTCCTGGTGTTGTATATTTTGCATCAATGACGTTGTTACCTCAATTACCAGCTCTGAGGCCATTACCCGAGAATCTCAGGTTCCTATTGCGGTTAGGGCTGGCTTCCCTTGCGCTGTTCTGTTGGCCCTTAGATGATCATTTACTACGATGAGTCAAGGCTTCTCTACTATAACCCTGCCGTGTCTACATGCCGCCGCACACTCGCCAGGCACTTTGCGAATCATCCCATGGTATTTCGTCTCCCAGCCCACCTCGTCGTCAAAGATTGTCTTCCGTAGAACCGCGCAGGCTAATTGAAATCGACGAAAGTGCGCCTTGGCAATGCCCCGTAAGCCGCGGTATTCCAAGCTGACGGAGGGCGCTTCGCAATAAAGGGTCGCGAACTTGAGCCAAGGGATACATCGTCGCAAATTTATTATCAAATTTGTATTATCGGCTTGACTGTGAGAATATGTAATAAAAAATGGGCTTCTGACGTCTAATTTAATATCCCAAGTTTGCAGATAATGTAAACGAGAAAACGTGAACAGAAATGAGCACACACAGCAAAAATTGGTTTCTAAAGATCAATGGGTTTCCTCGTGGCCTTCTATTAACAGATGTCACCGTGCGTTGTTGATTGAGTGTGCGGTTTAACGCACCGAGGCTCCACTTGGGTATCTTGAACGTGTGCCGAAATCTCGGACACATGGGTGTTTTCGCTGTTCGCCTCCGTCATAAAAGCAGCCACCGGGATCTAACGCGCGTCCTTTTGCTCATCAGCATAACGCTTTAGCCACTGAGCCCCCCGGCGGGTCATCATGGCTTGTTGCATAGAATAACGTTTACGGGGTTAAAATGGTATTCGTTTATTAACCGCGGAACTGTTATTACTGGGCGTAAGTTCGGTGTTCGTGCGCGCCGACAACTCCCCGCAAGGAACGTTATCACGTAGGCGTCGCGCAGCTGTCGCATTACCCACTCTACAACAAAAAGACACGTGATAGTGGCCGCCGCAACACTCCGGAGGAGCGTGCGCATGCGCTCAGTATTATAGGGGAGCCCTTCGCGCTAGAGCTCGCATCGTCATGCGCATGCGCTCAGTATAGTACAAATTACCTCATGCGCAACGTATTTGCAGTTCTCGGCATGGCATGGCGCGGCAGCGGATAGTTCACATGGCCGTGGAAGTGGCCGTGACACGAAAGGCAGGGCGTGCTACTGAAACTACCTATGTATCCGTGAATACTCACCTACAACCGCTTTGCGATTCAAATCTTCCGCATGTGTGCAAGCTTCCCTAGTCTTTTTTCTTCTTGTAACATTATCTTATTCGCTTAAGTTTACCTACGGTAGTTTTTTGTGAATGCTGCCAAGAGTGCTTTTTCGGTAAAGCTGCATTAGGGACGTCAACTAAAAGGGAAATTATGGTAAACGGTGGCGTCACACTTTTCTTACCTTGCACAGAGAAGGCCGTGGTGACACGACGTAAAGCTAAAATAAGTTCTTTTTGCCCGTTGCTGCATTGCTGGTCGCCAGTTTCGCTGCCGGCAAAAGATTACGGCACAGTTTAAATCCCAGCACATTTCTGAGAGCTCGGATAATCCTCATCCTGCTTTCCTGTGAAGACCCTACTACGACTAGCCATTTCCGATCTCTCACAAGCGGCCTCAACGGCTTGTCTCCCTGCCAGGAATCCCAATCCGACTTCGTGCTCCACGGAGCTCTTCTACAACACTGGGAAACAATCCACGCCCTTAATAAAACCTGCCCGTAACGTTTTTGCCCCATTTACTAGTAATGTTCTCCCAAGGCTTAATTAAGCAATGTATTTCGATCGTTTCTCGAACGTAAGCAAACTAAGGCCGACATTCCATGCAAATTTAAACTGTGTGTCGATTTACTTCTTTCAGAGCAGTTCACGAAACAATATTGTACTCAAACAATGTACGCACTAGATACAAAACCTGCATTTAGTAACCCTCCCCCCAACAAACGAAATTAAACGGTTTAATTTTAAAGCATCACCCCTTACTTTACTATCACGCTTTGAGACTCTTAGCCCTGTGCAATTAAGTATCTGTCTAAGGATTCCAGAAAACATGCATGAAGCGTGTTGATGTTGTTCTGTTAGCAATTCATTTCAAACCCGTTGTATGCACCCGGGCTTCAAGCTTTGGCAGCACATCACGCATTACGTTCCCCACATTCTGTTCTAGTGAAAACTCTCTGACATGCTCAGTCTGCTCAGGTAGTCCTGTAATGCTCTCCGAAGCCCTCACACATCCCTAAGCAAAAGTGAAAAAATTATGCTGCGACAAATTCACACAGGCAGTTTCGTACACCCCCTAGGAATGCATTTATTGTTCCCGACACAGTACGCAGCCCAATGGAAATTCTGCAATCAATTAGGTACGTTCAAACATATCATTGTGGACTGCAAGAAAAACCCCGGCCTACCACTCTTTACAAATGCCCTTTTCACTGAGCAGTGGGAAATACTGTTGTTTAACGGTCGCCTGGAGGACCAAGCACTCCTGGTAACCCGGGCTACGACGGCGCTTTCATCACATGGCTTCCTGAACTAAGGATCCACTAATACCTTTGCAGCTCTATATATGTTTCATCTCTCTCTCTCTCTCTCTCTCTCTCTCTCTCTCTCTCTCTCTCTCTCTCTCTCTCTCTCTCTCTCTCTCTCTCTCTCTCTCTCTCTCTCTCTCTCTCTCTCTCTCTCTCTCTCTCTCTCTCTCTCTCTCTCTCTCTCTCTCTCTCTCTCTCTCTCTCTCTCTCTCTCTGTTCAGGTAGTATACAGACGCTTCGCGTAATTATTTTAAATAGGGTCGCGAAAGAACGAATACTATAGCTCGCCTGAATCGCCGAATTAACCAGAACTTTGACCTCTGCTCAGACGTGGACCCTGCCACGTCCTTATTCCCTACAAAATTAGTCTCTGTGCAACATTTCACTCTTCCAGGACACGGCGTTTCGGGACAGAAAATTTCCATAAAATGCTTCGGAGCGCACGCATGAGTGTATTTCTCCTCAATAGCTTGTAATTATCCCACGCAATTTAAATTTTCATGCCTGTTACTCATACACAAGAAACGTAATCCATATTATCTACAAATCCCATACCTCGGCCACATTCCCTTAGTGCTACATATTGGGAAGACGGTGTACGTGCTTCACATAGCGCATAAACATTGGTCAAAAAACACGTATTTTGTAAATTTTCCTTATTAACCTATTAACTTCAAAATGTCCAACTTAAACTCGACATCACTCTTGACGTGACGCGTTCTCACTCAGACTTAAAAGTCGGTGCATCATTTTTTTATCCAGTGGTATCACGAAGCGTGCTTACTCCGCTTTCAAACGTTGACAGTAGCGTTAACAGTTTCGCTGTAAACATCGTCACTCGGCTGAAGGCCTAGGGTTGATCAGATGGCTAACTACATTCACACTGCCACACTTAGTGTCAGTTCCTTTTATAATTTGCCGGGACATTAACGCAGACATTACTGAAGATTCCGTGAATTTGAATTGTCTCTAATGAGCGATTTGAATAAAACTTAAGATAAATGCCATTGTCAAAGTGACCAACAGGGGACTTGTAGAGAATACGTACTTGCCGGACACCTGAAATCATCGTGAATTTTAAAGCAAGGCTTACAGCCTCTCACTGATGTCGTCTGTACTCCACCAAAAATCACTGAAGAAAAGCCAACTTTCTCTGACGCAGATGGCGGTAGTGGGTGGAGTGAAGAAAAATTAAAATGCTGCCTGTGGTTGGAATCGGACCTGCCTCCTGTGTTATGAAGCTGACGTTTATTCGATGCGCCATTCCGACACAGTCGTAGCAGTCTGGGTTTCGAGAGGGCTGCACAGACGTGCAAAATTATAAAATGCACCCCTCAGTCTAATGACAACTTGGTTGAACGCTAGGGAAGGTCATGGAATGCCCGTATTGGTAAAGCACCAGAGAGCACAATCTCAGTGCAGTAAACCATCCCGATAAGAAATACAGTAATCCCTCGTTAACTCGAACTCGGATATCTCCAAATATCGGTAAAGTCGAAACTTTTTTTCGCCGTGCATTTACCTCCTATAGGCGCCTAGTATTTGCCCCTCTCTATCTTGAAGCGTATGTATTAGACCGATTTTGGAATACGCATGCCCTGTGTGATACCCGATGCAGGCCAACTTGATTGATAAGCTCGAAAAAATACAGAACAGAGCTGCGCGGTTTTTTTTTAGGGCAGTACAAGCGGAGAGACAGCTGCACTGCTATGAAAGCTGAATTGGGTTGGGAACTGCTTTTTTTTTTGCGCAGGAAAAAACTGCGTTTGAAGTTTTTCTTCTTTTCTGTCTTTCATGGGCAGACTGGAATTGACCGTTATAACTATTTCAGTGACCCCAGCTACATATCTATTCGTAATGACCACCGACACAAAGTGAAAGAGTACCGTGCAAGAACGACCATGTTTTACAATTCTTTTTTTCTGATGACCATCAGAGATTGGAACCGGCTGCAAGACAAGCAAGTGTGCTGTATGAACGAAGAATTGTTTTATTCCAGTCTGTAACCCCCCTGCTGTAACGCCTTTTTTGGCAAAACGAGGCACTCACTGAATAAATAAAAAAAAGAAAAAAAGAAGAAAAGAAAAGATATCTCAAAATGGTGACAGAGGACACTAGGCAAGGTCTGGTACAGACACCCTCTAAAGTCTCCGGTAAAATTCTTAGCTCCCACTACGCACCGAACGTGGTCGCGAACGGCAAATTTGCGCTGTACGAGGCCGATGCTCCCGTTACCGAATGCTGTGCGATGCCTACACCGTTTAGGGAGCTGTGTACGATGCAGCTGATCATGAGTAGGAGGAGCCCCGAGAAGTGCCTACAACGGCAGAAACAACAAAGATGGTACGCCTTTGTGCGAAACAAGGTAGAGTGTAGCCGTGGTGACGAACACTTCACGCGACGTATTGAACAGCTCGAAGCTACTTTTCTGGGACTAGATTCGAACGCAAAACAGGCGGGGATCATACAGTTCTTTATTCCGCAATAATAAAAATTTGTTTTTCCTGCGAAGTTTTTTGCCTTTATTCCGAAAGCTTTCCTGTGCAGTGGAGCGTTTGCTACCACCATCAGCGCTTAATTCAGTGACCTGGCCGCAAATTTGGGAATTTCGCTTAACTAAACTCCGCTTATCTCAAACTTTTCAGCTGATTTTACAACTTCGAATTCAGCATGGGTTACTGTACTTTATGTTTATGTTAAAGTGGAGTGATGTGGGTCTGCTCGCTTCTGGTTTGGTTCGTTTGGCGTTGGACTTGATTTTGGAAAGCTTTGCGTTACCCCATCGTTGTCGTTTCGACGAAGGAGTAGTGGATTTTCATAATTTGCCTACCAAATGCAAATGATCCATCCGATACATCAATCAATTATACTCAAGGCAACATTGAAGATAGAATTGTAAGAATCATCCAGATAAATGGTAGCGAATGCTGTCACTAGATGTGCATAAAATATTTAAACGGCCATCAATCACATTTCTCCTACAATGATGATTCAGCATTGCTTTTTTGTGACAACAACACGACAGCGAAACACGTGATCATGTCCTGACTTGACTATGAACGAAGAGCATCTCGTGGCGCTAGGGCGTGGCGCACTGCCAACACCGTTCGAGCACATTCGACCCCACACGTTCGCGAGAAGGTGGTGGAGGTGGTATTGTGACACGAAACTCTTGACTAATAGATACGACCGGACGCTTGCGACTCGCCTCATGTTGTATGAACACCACGGGTAGTGTTTACCCGAAGGCGTTGTGTTACCTATGCCGGGTATGGAGACAGAAGAGCATAAACCGGCTTCGTGGCCGCGGATTGTGTCGCCAAGTGTTCAAATACATGCTTTGACATTAATGCTCCTGCATCTAGAGAAGCCGAAATTTCCATCCGTCAACGAGTCAGTAGAGTGGAAATATGTACAGGCGGTCACAGAATAAACCGGACCAAGCGAGCGGTGTGCGAAAACTATCGGCGCGACACCTTCCGGCACAGCGCCTGCTGTCGAGATAGCGGAGGGCGCATGCGTGTCCCTCCCTATAGTTTGTGCATGTCAGTTGCCTTGATTTCGGCTGCAGCACTTCGTTCCTGTCGAATGCGACGCGCGGCGGCGCCTTTCCCGGCGCACCTACCTAGCGGGCGTGATGCTTGGGAGCAGCCGGCAGCGTGCGACATGCGCTGATACCGCGTAACTGTGCGTTCATCTGAAAATGTTTGTTCGGCGCTCTTTTTATCATTTTATTGACTCGAACGCTAACTGGCGTTGAAGAAAGGCTGCGATAAAGATTCACACATGGCTGAACCAGTGCTGCTCGTTATGCGACGAACACACAGTTGATAGCAAGAACTGAAAACAGCGATGGTTTATTCGCTTCGGAAAAATAGACCGAAATACACAACTGTCGGTGTGAGTGAATTGCTATCGAAAAGCTATCGAATTGCTATCGAATTGCTATCTTTGTCACCCAGTGAACAGTGATAGCTACGAAGCGTATAAAGCACGTAACCCGTCCTGCATGGCCATATTCGTAAAGAATGCTGTCCCGCGTCCCAAACGAGCAACGGAGGCACATCGTGCGACTTTTCATCGAAGGGACGACCCGTCTCCTCCCACCGGACAAATGTTCAATAAAGTCATTTCTCTCTCTCTCTCTCTACTCAGCGGGAAATTTGCCGCCTCACCGGGAGGACTAGGACTTCTGTAAGCCGCATTATTCAAGCCTACCGCGATGATCAGGGCAGACTTATTGACGCTGAGCGCAGCGGGTGGCCTAAAGTCACCAGTGAGGAGCAGGAACTACTGATTGTCGCAGCCGCTGTGGCAGATCCCTTCCTGTCTGCAAAAGAAATTCGACAGGAGCTGTCATTGAATGTCTCTTGCGAGACAATTCGAAGACGACTGAAGGAGGCGGGACTCGAGAGTTGCGTGGCATGGAAGGGATCTGCCACAGCGGCTGCGACAATCAGTAGTTCCTGCTCCTCACTGGTGACTTTAGGCCACCCGCTGCGCTCAGCGTCAATAAGTCTGCCCTGATCATCGCGGTAGGCTTGAATAATGCGGCTTACAGAAGTCCTAGTCCTCCCGGTGAGGCGGCAAATTTCCCGCTGAGTAGAGAGCGAGAGAGAGAAATGACTTTATTGAACATTTGTCCGGTGGGAGGAGACGGGTCGTCCCTTCGATGAAAAGTCGAACGATGTGCCTCCGTTGCTCGATTGGGACGCGGGACAGCATTCTTCACGAATATGGCCATGCAGGACGGGTTACGTGCTTTATACGCTTTGTAGCTATCACTGTTCACTGGGTGACAAAGAAGGAAACGCCTAATTGCTTTTCGATAGCGATTCACTCACACCGACAGTTGTGTATTTCGGTCTATTTTTCCGAAGCGAATAAACCATCGCTGTTTTCAGTTCTTGCAATCAACTGTGTGTTCGTCGCATAACGACCAGCACTGGTTCAGTCATGTGTGAATCTTTATCGCAGCCTTTCTTCAACGCCAGTTAGCATTCGAGTCAATAAAATGATAAAAAGAGCGCCGAACAAACATTTTCAGATGAACGCAACGTTACGCGGTATCAGCGCATGTCCCACGCTGCCGGCTGCTGCCAAGCATCACGCCCGCTGGGTAGGTGCGCCGGGAAAGGCGCCGCCGCGCGTCGCATTCGACAGGAACGAAGTGCTGCAGCCGAAATCAAGGAAACTGACATGCACAAACTATAGGGAGGGACACGCATGCGCCCTCCGCTATCTCGACAGCAGGCGCTGGGCCGGAAGGTGTCGCGCCGATAGTTTTCGCGCACCGCTCGCTTGGTCCGGTTTATTCTGTGACCGCCTGTACGCTGCCGCGGAGCCCCAGCTAGCCCTCTGGACGACAACGCGTGATGTTGGCTGCGGTCTGTCTGCCGCAGCTCCTGCGTGTACACGGAGTCAGCCACGTAATAACGAAGTCAAAAAGGTAGCGACGTTGGCTAGGCGTGCGGAAGCCATAAGGCAGAATAAAGCGGGGCGAGAAACAATGTAAAAGGAAACTTTGTGGAGTGAAGAGCATTGTAGAATGTGAAGATTGCGTGATGGAACGAACAATTAGCACAAAGCCATGCTCTGAGAAAATAAAGCAGAGGTGCGTCATAAGAACTGGGTCACCATGTGAGTCCAGCGCATATGCGGAGCTAATAAGAGGATGCAAAAGGGCTCCGCTGAGGCGATCATGTTCCACTCCTTAATGCGGAGCTTAACAGTCCTTCATGTTTTTCCGACTCTTCTCCTCTTCTTTGGCTCCACCCCAAATTATTGTAGCCTGCCGAAAAACGGATGTCCGATCGCGTGAACGTTCTAATGATTCGCACTAAAAATCGAAAAGCCATCTTGTCCTTCAATAGTGGATGGCCAGCGAAGCTGTTGGTGCGATGACATCCACCTGAAATACAGCAGTACAGCTACACAGTATAGGTATACAGCGTTCTTAGAAACTTCGTAGTTGACGAAAAAAGTCCAAACGCCCGTTCGTCTAACGAATGAAAGTCCAATCTCGTGACGAATTTGTTCGTTGCCGTCTGAGTTTGGACCTTGGTCACTGGCAAATTAAACTTTGATCGTTACCCTTCGGCCATTTTTCACTTCCCCCGCAATCATGAATATTGCCCCCTTATCAAGCAATGTCGTTCAACTATATTTCGCTTCACCCACGATATCAGCATCATCGTCCCCTTTCTGTAACGACAAAGACGGCTCAGATATTTTTTACTTCACCTACGATTATCGTGATCATCGTGAAAGAAAGTTGGTTTTCCTGTAGTGCGTTTTGGAGCGAACGGTCGCCATCAGTGAAGCAAAGAAAGCTTCGCTTTAAAATTTCCTGGTCTTCCCAGAACGGGGTCCTTGATTCTGTCCAGGGCGCGGTCCTTGAAGAGGGAAGTAGATTAACACGTGGTCATCTAGGCCGGCAAGACGGGTAAGCGGCTCCTCGCAAGGAACTGCAACAGCGACCATACCTTGAGTAAGAAAGTGGAGAAGCTCCCCTGAAGCAGGTTCTTGGGGTCAGGGTATTGGTGACCTAAGATCTGACGTATTTGTCATAGCAGTTGCGAATGCCTATTGTAGCCAAATTTCTCGGATGTAAAGCGTTGTTAGAGCGGGTTGCTATCTGACTAAGAAATGCGTTCACGATTTACTTCCTCGAGGCCATAATCGGGTACAACCGCACCCAGTAAGGCGCTTATGACATCCAGCCCATCGACGACCTCAGCTGCGAAGGATGTAACGATGCTCTGGTGTTTCGTGAGTATCGTGGTCCCATGACTTGCGTGGGGTGGAGCATGCGGGTGATTAGTTAGTATCCGGTCCCTCCTGAAAAGTTCCGTATATACGGAAATATGGGAATACGGAGTACTTTCCTAGAATGACACAAAGCAGCAACAAAACGCAGAATATTTTTGAGAAACATATGTGAACGAAATAGTGCATACTTATCCAAAAATTTGACACCAATTTTATATCTGTAAGTTTACTAGAACCGCCAAATCATTGTCCGTATGAATTCCGTATATACGGAGTATACGGAAAACATACGGAGCATCATTTTGCGTATTATTGGAGATAAAAACACGAAACCTGTGCCAAACGTTTTTATTGCGCCCACTAATGTGATTCCCTGTTTTTTATACTAACATCTACTTTCGGTGTGCTTGGGGCCGGCATAATCCGTATGAACTCCGTATTCCCATAATTCCGTATATACGGAACGTTTCAGTAGGGGTGGTTCTCGTATTATAGTTGACATACGAAAAACAAAGATAACGTGGCGGCCCACGCGATGGTAGATGCAATACCAGTGGTTCCAAAGCTTAGCTGTAAGCATGCCAGCAGGAACGATTGCTGTTTCCCTAATTTCGTTACGCACCATGAAGAAACTTCCTAAACGATTATAAGCGCTGGCACCTAAACCAAGTCGTGCGACTTCGTTCAAGGTGCTTAAATAATTGAGCACGAGCTGATCCGCACGCTGCAACTTGTGCGTCGCGCGAAAATAATGGGTCAGCGCGACCTGGTGCAATAAATGATACTGAAAAAACGCAAATCTCGTACAGAATCACAGGTGAACGAGAACATTTGTTGACCAGTGAAACTGTATTGGCGACACGACGGTTCAACCATGCGACTGCATAAATATCACATTTCGCACGAATATTTCTCGCCGCAGAGTCGTCACCGTCACGAAGCCATCTCTCGCGCTTGGCGTCGCGGGTTTGCTCTTCCTCCAGCACCGCCGTAACGGAGCGACGTTGACGCTCGCGCTCGGCATCGCAGCCCCGTTCTGCTTTTGGAGCCGCCGAACCGATGGCAACGGTTACTTTCGGTGGCACGGGCGCGCTCTCATTCTCTCCGCCACTTCGGCAACGTGTGGCGACGCTCGCATTCCCGCCGCTGCTCCACTGCGAGAGTGTTCTCTTTCCTTTGTGGCTTCCCCCTTCCCCTGATTAGTGGGAGATTTGTTGACCAGGAACCCCTTGTAATTCGGCCTACGTGGTCGCGGTATACACAAGCCTTCTTGAAATAAGAATCCACTCTTACATCTTTACAGCTCAAATAAACGTTCTCTCTCTGTCTCTCTCTGTCACTCTCTCTCTCCCCATCTCTCGACAAGTACGTCCCAAACACTTGGCCGTGGTGCGCTTCACCGCCAGAGACCCAGACGTTTTATTTTCCTTTGCTGCACGGCGCAACTTACACTGTGTCTCATTCGTGCATGCCCACTCCACGGGTTGGAGGTTTTTCTGCTCACTCACACGCCAACGGTTCCTCTATACATAGACAGCTTCGCTGTAATAATACACGGCGCTGCTTGATGCATGCTTTTTCATTTTTCTCAGAATTCCGAGGGGCTCATCTGCAGTAGCAAGATTTTTTAAGCGCGGAACAACATGCGGGGGTTTTTCAACTTACTGCAGCGACTTGAAAAGGCTGACAGTTCTGTGAGGTTATTCCCAACCGTTTTCAACAAGCTTTCCGCGAATTTGCGGTCCACATCCGTAAACTAAGCTTAAAGTCTTTTCGCAACACTGTCGACAGTATTAGCTGCGAAAATAGCCTTCGATAAAGTACTAAACCCGCCCATCCCACCCATACATTAATGCACCCCCAAATCACGAACACACCAATTCCAAATTTTCCCAATTTTTGATATACCCTGTGCTTACACTCCTGTTATTGGCATGCCCTTCTAAAACGTCATGCTCAGGGGAGTTGACGAACATTTATTATTGTAGGTATTAGAATTATCTTCCAAATTTATTACCAATAATGCTTCGGTTCATGATATTTTCGCAATGAGGATGCTGAACTCATAG
>NW_027526441.1:724866-752655 GCF_048455015.1 Haemaphysalis longicornis
CCCGACACCGTCGATAAAGCATACAATACAAAAATACAATATACAAAATACAAAAAATACAAAATACAATATGTTTACAGAAAATTGCGAAGAGTGTAACGCCCTGCATTCCCATAGTAATGCAGATTTCACAAAAGATCCAAGTGTAATCGTTGTAATAACGCAAACTAGATAATTGGTCGAACGAAATTTTGAAAAACTAGCAAATACGAAACATATCTTAAAAATACTGAGAATGTAAAAACGTATAACCACATGCCATTTCCACAATAATGCAGATTTCGGAAAAGCTCCATCTGAAGTCGTCATATTAGAGTAAATGTACATAATTGATCGAAGTAAATTTTGAACAACTAGAAAATTAAGAAAACCATAACATAATTACGGAAAATGGCGAGCCGTGTAACGCCCTGCATTACTACCATAATGCATATTTGAGAAAGTTCCAAATGTAATTGTTGTAAAACGTAAATGTAGATAATTGGTCGAACGAATTTTTATAGAGTAAAAAATAATAAAAATATTTAAAAAAATACGGAGAATGTCAAAACGTACCGCATGTATTTCCACAATTATGCAAATTTCGGAAAAGTTGTCAAAACGTATACCCCATGTATTTCCACAATTATGCAAATTTCGGAAAAGTTCCACTTGTAATCGTTATAATAGCGTAAATGGACATAATTGGTAGAACGAAATCTTGAAAAACAAAAAAATAGGAAAAATAATTACTGGTAATGGCAAATCGTGCAATCCCCTGCATTTCCACAATAATGCAGATTTTGGGAAATTTTCGAATGTAATCATTGTAATAGCGTAAATTCCGATAATTTGTCGAACGAAATTTTGAAGAATGCAATATAAGAGAAATATTTTCAAAACACGGACACGGTCAAAACGTATACGGCATGGCATTTCCACAATAATACAGATTTCGCCAAAGTTCATTGATTGATTGATTGATTGTGGGGTTTAACGCGCCGACGCAACGCAGGCGATGAGGCGCGCCGTAGGGGAGGGCTCCGGATTAATTTTGACCACCCGGGGTTCTTTAACGTGCACCGAAATCTTGTACACACAGGTGTTTTTGCTTTTCGCCTCCATCAGAAAAGCGGCCGCCGCGGCCGGGAGTCGAACCCGCGACCTAGTGCTCAGCAGCGCGACGCCTTATCGACTGAGCCACCGCTGCGGGTAGATTTCGCCCAAGTTCCACCTGTAGTCGTTTTAATAGCGTAATCTCATCGGAAGGCGCGCAATTGTTCTAAAGCACTACCACGTGACATTGGCGATTTGCACAAAGCGCAGCTATACCCTGATTACCGCACGCCGGCTCTCCCCACTACATTGCGCAGGCGCGCTCCGGAGGCTCCGCTAAACCCGGACAAATAAAGACTTCGAGGATAGGCCTCTACGGCTTACGCCCAAAATTAAATTAATTCCAACCGAGCGCAACAGAGCTAACCACGGACCTAACAATACCTTCATTTTTTGGCGGATTGAGGCAATAAAATTTGGAGAGCCTGAGTTCACGTTTGTTGTCTTGCGGACTCAAGGACTGCCTAATGATACCAGGGAAAGTTGGATAACGAAGTCGGAAGACGCCATACCCGCGTTGGAAATTTGGAAGCATACACGCACACACGAGCCCTCGGCATTTTCTAGGGTTTTTAACTCCCGTGCGGTCACCGCAATCTCGGCCAGTTTCCCTAAGTTGGTATGGTTGGCTTGACAAACCTGCATAGGGGACGTTGGGTGGTCGTTGCTAGGCGCGCACAAATGAGCGCTAGGCATTTTCTTCGCTTTGATAACTGCATTCCGGGCGTTCTGAGCGATGCCCGCGCTCTCGCGCGCGCACTCGGCAATTTCATTGCATTTTTAACTTCATACGAGACAAAATACGACTGACTAAACAGATTCGCTGTTAATACACAAACCATTCTGTTTTTGATAGCTCATATTCTGAGTAAAACCCGAAATGGCAATTCAGCTTACTTACTGAGCTTCGAAACGTTTGTTCCGAACGTTTGTTCAAAACGTGTGCTTCAAAACGTGGGCTCAAAACAATTTGTTTCGGTCGGTTGGAGTAAAAATATTCAGTGACAAAACGGGTTGGCTGGAACATACACGAGTTATATTATTTCTATTTAGTGAATGTTTTGAGCGAGCCAACCGGCGTAGGGGCATCAGCTGTTGAGCAACAGGCTGGCAGCTTTGTCGCTGAATTGTTCTATCTCAGCCGCCCAACGTCTGGAGTCCAACCTTTCAGGACAGACAAAACCCCGACTAAAGTTTAGATAGGTACGATAACCCTACACTGCCCTTTCGCCAATCTTTTTTGCAGCATGGCTTGCATTTCTCCCTCCACTGTACCGCTTTTCAGGGCAGGCTAATGGAGCCACGCCAACTACGACGCCAGCTCAGGAGACCCAAAAGGCAAAGCGGCTGACCTGCTGGTCGATGCCACACAGGCGAAACGAGACGTTATGGATACGGAACATCATGAGGGGTAGTGACCGCCTTCAAACGGCGCACCTTTTCGGACCACTGCTTTGTAAAAAAAGAAATGCGAGGAGTTTTTTTTTAACTTGCACATTTTGAAGATAACCTCTCATTAATTAGACGTTGTTCGTATTTTTATCTGGATTTATAATTTCCATCCCAGCGTGTTATTGCGGTACTTACGGATGCGTCTTTTAACTAGAAAGACAGCGCGTAAAAAACAGGACTAAGACCAAGGAGGGCGGGTTCAAACTCAAAACAGGAACCTCCATCCCTGACCCATACCAGCGTCATCGGCTCCTGCTATTCGGCACCACGTTCAATCGTGGTGCGAATTTGAACTTCACTTAGAGCCTACCGAGTTCTAGCTGTGATAGGACATCGCATTTGTTGACTTCTATGTCTCACTCAAACACTTTCACACTGAACACTGATTTGAGAAGGGCCGGTACTTCGATTAAGGTTTCTTGGTGTTCATCGTGGCACGTTGTCATGGTGGATGTGTGTCTTCATTTGATTGTCCATTCAGTCACGGTATGCGAATTTGGTATAACGAGCCGTAACTCTTTCACTTCATCGTCGGCTGGGTAAATCTTTAGCATTCCACCAGATACCTGACTTGTGTAAGAGCGCCCGCCCACGCGCTAACTACAAGATACTCCTGCTGTATGAAGACCGACCGATCTACTTCAATACTCTAACTATCTGTAATTATAAATTGACTTGGCCGTGAGCTTCAACATCCGCTCTTGTATAAGAATTATAATTTCACAACTTATTCAAACAGGCGTGAATATACATACGCTCACTGCCACTTCGCCGGCTAAACCTTGTTAGGTGACGAAACGGTCGGTTGACAAACCACGAAACCGCACTTGGTTTCAAGGGCCCTGTGTTCAGCGTCCAGAAACGTCGTTCGCTGTGCATGCGGTCAAAGCAAAAAAATACGTGGAGGTGCGGGGTATCGATCCCCGTACCTCTCGCATGCTAAGCGAGCGCTCTACCATCTGAGCTACACCCCCGACTGGCACCGCAACGGAGAACGCCTCGCGTTGTGCATAAGCAGTCGTATCTCCACTCTGTTACGCAGTGCATCGCGATATTATTGAAACTCAATTAAGCTACTAAATTTCGTATTAGCATTTCGTAATAATGCTTAAAATGCTTAGATATACTCAAGAGAGATTGATTCTATACTCCAGCCCGCAGGGGTTGCAGTCCACTTGGGTTCCTTGATATAAATCGACTTGTCGCCTTCTCGAAAATTCTGCAAGTCAAAGAATTCAAAAATAAAAAAAAAAACAAATAAATAAATGAAACTGGCATTTTGTAAAATACTCAGATTATCAGTTACTTTCCGACTAATCCTAAATTACAATTATTGCAAGTAATTTGCGCTCTTAATTAGAAACGTTGAATGACGCATATTAAAACCGAAGGAGTCTGTTCTAGAAGGTTACGTGTTCTAAGCTGTATTCTTGGAAGGTATCAAAAAATACCTAATTACCTGGTAACGCGTAAGAAGCACATCACGTGTGTCATAGCAATTCTGCTGCTTCACGATAGCAGTACGTTAGCTTATAGAAATATTCAGCAACAGGTACCAACGTCATTCGTATTTTCTATAAATAAATACTACGTGGGAGGAGTTAAGAGAACATTTCTTTGCAAAAGAAAGAACTCTTGTGAACTAATGAACTGTATACGAGAAAAACTAAAACTATTAACCAGCAAATTTAGTGCATGGCAGTTTTCTGAGTTTTGACACGATTTTTACACTGCGTATCAACCGTGATTCTCAGTTATAAACAACCGCTTATGAAAAAGGAAAATGGTTTGTACATGCATTGTAAATAACATCTCGATACAGCTCAAAAACACTGACTCCTGATGTTTGCTATATTGCTTTTTTGGACGAGAGCCTTCCGAAACATATTCCTCAGAGTTGGTCGTTTTTGTGAATGACGCAAACGACCACCTTATTGCAAGTTCACGTGTAAAAAAAGTGCTTGTGGAACCGCCAGCAAACAACAGAAGAACGGTACCAAAATGATGTACACGGTGTAATGGAAAACCTTACTCGATCGCAGAAACTCTTTGGAGCAAAAAACCCAGTCCAACCGAAAACTTGATGAAATCAGTCGCCAAGGTTTCCATCAAGCAACTACTAGCTTCAATTTCCGCAACACCGTCACGTTGACTTCGGTAAATTCTTTTTTAAGGCGTGAGAATTCTTGGGTGAGAACCCCAATACAGACGCCACAGTGCCATCAATCTTCACTAAAATGCGTAGTGGGTGAACTTCATGGATCTAACAGGTATCATAGTGCATATTTAGATCGTTGGGAGAGGAAGCCGAGCAGCACAGAAAATATACAAAAGTCAAGCTAAATCGCCCAACTTGAGTTTTACAAAAAAATGAAGTAACTGTTATCTGTTGCAGGAAACGAAATAAGAGAAACCACGTAAAAAGTACGACTACTTAAAGGGGCCCTGAAAGGCATTTTGAGCACACTAAATGAACTAGCGCAATCGTTAGATTGGGTCGTCAACGTCCTCTGTGCCAAGTATTATTCTTTTACGCGCAGCGGAAAGCTCACACTTTTGTTGCAAAGTTTGTCGTTTTTTTCTCACCCTTCCCTTCGTGTTTTTGGACGCCGCCATCTTCACATGTCTACATCATCGATTCCCAGATGTTCGTCATGAGCTAGACATCCTGCTATTGGGCGGCTTTTTCACGCACTTCCTGCAAAGAGATGAGTTGTCTGCTCAGCGTCGGCTCGCCGGCTGATCTGCCAGCGGAGTGCTGGAGTGCTTGCGCATTTTACGACAAACGAAACAAGTGTAAAACAAACGCTTAACCGTTTGTATTGAATGCAACACGGCCATAACACGACATGGGTATTCTGTTACTTGAGTACGTTCCATAAAGGAAGCGTTGAAGCCCCGTGGCACTTCTTTCGTGCAATCGCAGAGAACGCCCTGAGCCGAATGCCCGGGTTTGACGCATACATTTTATTCAACTTCAAAACAATCCAGAGATGCGTTTCTAACGAACACAACGTCACAACATGCGTTGAAAGTCTGAACCACGATTGACAGAGGATGGGTTGCCTCATGCCCGTCGTAAATTCGGTACTCACCTCGCGCGCGCTTTGCGGGGACGAACAGCAAGTCACTTAACTATGGCGCACAAGCCGATGGCTTTTAGCCACGCACACTGCACATACCCTATGCGCGTACTTCGCTAAAGAAAGACAATCCAGACCATGGGAAGCACTATCCACCCGCAGAAGCACAACGTCGCATTTCATCGCGAAACAAAGGCGTCCACAACACACACACCATCGCCTCCTGTAATGCCAAACGCATCTCCCACTTCCCAGTGGGAGTGAGTTGTACGCCTGCAGTGCCCACATGTCGCGAAGTGGGGCCCCAAGCTGAACCGGGATCACGCAACCGTAACTGACTTCTGGAGCGGTTTGTGCGTTGTTGCCAAGGCAACCGATGTTTGAGATTGTCAAAGAAATGGCGCTCGCTCCAGCGCTAGAAAGCTCAGAGCCGCGCCGGAGCATGTTTTGCCAACGTTGCCGCTCTCCACCACGCGTCGCCCCAAGCTGAACTGGTCACATGATTGAAGCGTTTTGTACATGGGTTCTGTATCGGTTTAATATGACTTTTTCACATGCCGCCGGCAGGAATTACCACCTCCACAAAATAAGACCCGGCACCAGCGGGGCCACATCTCATACGGTGCTTTTTGGATAAACAGTGCGCGGCGCATCAAGGGAACGAGCGCACGACCCTCCCCGCGCGGCTGCGAGTTCGCCACCGATAAAAAGTCATGTGCCGCCAGCAACGTACACCGCGAAAGGGCAAGGCCAGGCCGCCGCATACATGCAGACAGATTTTTCGTTCGCTTTTCCAGCCTTGAGCGGAGTGCGGAATTCATGGTGTCAACAAAGCTTGCACGTAGCAGACGACAGTCTGAGCAGCGCAATAGCGGAAGTACGTCACCGCTGCGGAGCGCAGCATCATGGGAGGCAAGGATCGCGCGCCGTCAACAGCGGAGAGGAAGTCGAAAGGAGGAGGAAACGCGGAGCGACGATAATGCGCGGTTTTTGATTTACGATTTCTCAGCTAATACTCATTGCTTTAACAAAATTCTTGCGGGAGGAGATTGCAAATACATTGCTTTATTTGGGTACATGTACTGTCGGGAGCAAAAGTCTGGGTTCCACGCGAGCGGCGGCCGAAATGCATTGCAGCGCCACCCTGCGAAAGCTCGCCTGCTGCGAGACACCGGCTGTAGGGCCTATCTTAACTGCACGCATGTTCGTTCGATTCATTCGATAAAAGCAGTCGCGAAGCGACACGCTTCCTTAAACCAGTTTGAGACTATTGTTTTGCGGTGCAGTCGCAGATAGCAACTACTTTCGATGTGCAACGCTGATAAAGAGTGACGAAAAACTACCCGTTCAACGCATCAGTGGCCGCTTACTGCCACTCACTGAGACCGTATCGCAAATGCTACACGCCGACGGAATTGCCCAGTCGTAAATGCTAGACATGGCCGAAGCGACACCGTTCGGTCTTTCCGTGAACAAAAAGCGTATCAGACTCGTGCGAGCAAACGAACATGCGTGCAGTTAAGATAGGCCCTACAGCCGGTGTCTCGACAGCAGGCGAGCTTTCGCAGGGTGGCGCTGCAATGCATTTCGGCCGCCGCTCGCGTGGAATCCAGACTTTTGCTCCCGACAGTACATCAATGCATCGGCGGAAGGTATTTCAGGACCCCTTTAAAAAAATCAAGAAAACGTACAGGATTACCTGCATAACTAAAAACAATCAGCAAAAAATACAAACTCGAAGATACTTTATATGAATGAACAAAATTGCAAAAGTACTATACCTAACAATTCTCCGCTTGACATAAAAAGAAAGATGAATTATATAACTAAAAATCAAACTCACGAAATGACGAAGGTTAAACTACACTCCACCCGCAGATCAATAAACATAAAAGATATGAAAAAGCAAAATTCAGAGAAACTGCCTGTGTTGGCAGATTGCTTTAGCTCTTTTTAACGAAACGTAAGGTTCCACAGACGCAAAAGCAGAGTGACAATTCTTACAAAATAGCAGGCAGTCGTCGAAATTCTCTATATTCTTACTGTGATACACTTAAGCGGAACAGAAACCAGGTCTTGCTCCTTGGGAGTACCAGATTTTGTTTTGAGCGCTTCTACGTTCTTCTGGGCAGCCGTGATCGTATAGTGGTTAGTACCTTGCGTTGTGGCCGCAATAACCCAGTTTCGAATCTTGATGACGGCATGGTTTTTTATTTGCGCTCAACATCCATCACACGGTGTCCCCGAGAAAATTATATCTTGCAATGCCACTGTAGGAAACAATGACGTATCAATCAGCTAGCCTATAATGCGCTGGAAACACTGAATGAAAATTTCACCTGCATCATCACCCTTTATTTGCTTTTAAGGGCGCCTGGTGGTGTATTACATAAGGGGGGGGGGTATTACACGCACACACAAAGGCAATTGCAGACCAAGAACACCAAGCGAGATATAATTCTAAAATTTGGACTACAGTGCTATAGTATAGAAAAACTCGTTACACAACTGATAGCACAATTCAAACTGGCATGAAGGTGCAAAATATAATAAAGCAGCTGACCATGCATCTAATCCAGAGACATTACGATGACATGGTTTTCAAACGTGTTTCGAGCAAAGTTTTAAACTTGAGAGTTTTTCGCTAATCGGCTACTGCATTTGGAAGTGGTTCCAATTTTCAGTAGTTAACGGAAGAAAGGATTTGTTGAAAGCTTTAGTCGAACCATTGAAATTTCGAACCCTCAAGGAATTAAAAAGACTGCGCGAAGTTCGAATTGGCTGAAGAAAAAGGGAGATATGTAAGTAAGCAAAACTGAAATACAGTTCTAGGAACAAGTTGAGGCATGCTTTTTCGTCTAAGATCCAGGGAGCTGAGGGACAGTGATATTTTTATAGTAGTAGCACTTGTGCGGAAATTGTGCTGGGAGGTTATGAAGCTAGCCGCGCGAGTCTAAATGGCTTAAAGGGCGTCAAAAAAGTAATATTGGTGTGGATTCCACGTTGGAACAATATTTTCAAGTTTACTACAGAAGTAACTTTCTTAGGAAAGTTTACGAACTGAGGTCGTGAAGCAGAAAAGGGACCTTTTGATGCAACGAAATGTTTTAGAGGCACTCTAGAGGAACGAAGGGACATAAAAAAACGTTCCGTCGAGCCGGATTCGAACCAGCGACCTATGGATACCAGTAAGACTCTTCTACAGTCCACCGCTCTACCAACTGAGCTATCGACGGTCACGGTGGAAGGAGGGTCTTCCAAGAGCTTTTTGCGCGTCTTCGCCGACGACAGAAAAAGTAGAGCACGAATCAGCGGTAATGTACACGCGGTGTCCTTGAGACGGGCACTGACATCAGGTAGCTTGTGCCGTTGCTCGCTGCATTCCCATTCATCGCAGCTAGGAGTTTAATTGGTGGAGACTTGTTTCTCGCGTTGAGCAGTGTCTTTCTATCCCATTGTTCTCTTTTCCTACTTTACAGCAAGTTGGCATCTTTAGCGCCTGCAGCGCAAAGAAGAGAATGGTGGAAAGACTTGACAAAATATTCTGTGCCGGTAAGTCCAGTCTTTCAAGCAGAAGTTGTCTTACAAATACAAAATGGCGCAATTATCATCATTGAGCATTTTCGACAGTTTGAGCGTGACATCAGTGTTTGAGGGAGTTTTTTCTGCTCTACTCACGTAGAATAACCGCTTTTTTTCACATAACGACTATTAAAAGTGCAGGTAAGTAAAGAAAGCAGGATAACGCTTTTGGCAAAACCAAATTGATTTGCACCAATGATCCCGGGAATCTGGTGATATTAATAATTATTCAGAAAACAAATGACTGATCACGCTCATAAACCACAAGGCGATAATACAATCCACAACACAAGGACGTCGATTTTTATTTGCTGCTTTGAAGCTGTCATTCCGACGTGCAGTGACCCGCTGTTATAAATACGGCATCGGGACAGGAAACAAATTTTGCAATAAGCAATACTTTGTTTAAAGTTGAGAGTATACGTTTTCCATGTACTGCAGTTAATCCCCTGACAAACCTCGAATAACGGGAGAATAACGCAATTTTGTTTAAGCGACTGTTTACTGCATAGGTAAAATTCGAAGGCACCGCCTAAACACCTCCTTACATACGTCGGCAGGCTCATTTACGAGTGCACTCTCACACCCCCACTCACCGTTCATGAGTGAGTGGTGAGTGAACCTCGCCATTATTTTGGAGTGGAAAGTGTGAGCGCGAGTGAGTGCGAGCACCACACGCAGTAGCCCCGCTCACCGCTCACGAGTTCGAGCGCCACCCGCGGCGAGCACCACTCACCCCTCGCGTGTGCTGGAGCAACTCGCGGGGACCCCCGCTCACCACTCGCCAGTGTACTTTTTTTACTCGCGCCCTTTGCGGGGCTTGCCACGGTGAGCTCCGCCATTGCTCTTGTCCTGGCTGTTGGCTATTCGTCGTAGAAGCCGGTCGCTGTAGTGGTTGTTAATGGCAGTATTGGTTTCAGCTACGGAAATTTGTCGTTAATGAGCTCCTTCTTTGGGGCACTCTGAATTAATTCTCTGGTGGCGTGCTGATTTAGGCATATGATTTGGATGGCCTGCTGACGCGGTAATACACTAATACTGTTCCGTTACATTACTCATGGGGGGTCTGTTGAACACACTCGCGTGCGATGTGAGACGACAAGTGGTGAGCGAGAACGCGAGTGAGAGCGAGTGGTGACGGCGAATTGTGAGCGTGAGAGAGTGCGAGTGGTGACGGCGAGTGGTGAGCGTGAGCGCAAGTGAGTGCGAGTGGTTATTGTGAGTGGTGAGCGTTAGCGCGAGTGGGTGGGGGTGTTCGAGGGCGCGTAGTGAGCGTGAGGGCGAGTGAGTACGTGGCGAAAAATAGGTTTTTGGTGTGAGTGTGAGTGAGTGGCGCCCAGTTTTGCCGAGGTACGCTTCCGTACGTCCATAGCACTCTATTATCGTGGGCCGGATATTCCCAATAGTCCGCGTAGAAGAAATTCTAAAATCTAGAGAAGATTTTGATCTTGAGTTATGCCTCGGAAAAATGTATCCCGAAAAGCATCGACGCGTGTACAGAAATGAACAAACACCGGCTCGATGCTAATGTATTCCACGTGTTTTTTCCGCAACATGAAGTTTAGTTTTAAAATCGGGTGATAAGACGTTACACGCACTGTAAAAGAAACTCATGACATGAGGTGAAGTCAGAAGGTGATGTAGCAAAATGCTTGCCACAAAAGAGGGGAAGCACGCGCTCCGCGTTTTAAAGCAAAGCTTTTTACCTCTACCCCCCAAGGGTTCTTTCGCGACCGTTGGTGTCACCAGAAAACTCCAGCGAACAAATAAAGGAATGTACTGGCACCGCCGGGAATCGAACCTGGAACTAATAGACCAACAAAGCGAGATTCCGTTGTCTTACCGATTTAGCTACGAGCCCACGCGAAGACTGGGAAGAAAGGTGGTGTACTCACCAAGCACATCTACGGGTTTACCCTCTGCCTTCTCGCTGAATGCCACGTGAAAGCGTTATGCGACCACTCACGCTCATCTAGTGGCCCTGTGCGTACCTTTCTCATGGGATTAGAGTTTAAAAAATTCAAGGAAGCTCACACCAATGCATGGCATCTCACTTCTAGTACGCCAATGTGCTAGAGCCTGTGGCCTCCAGTGTTCACGTAAACACTTACAGCTCCTTGTCGTCCGCCCTCACGCCAAACCAAGGAATACATTCAAATACTCCTTGATGGCCAGGCCTTCACTCCAAGCCCCAGCATCAAGATCCTGGGCCTACATCTCGAGGCTAACACCAAGAGTGACGTCTCCTTGCAGCGCCTCAAAAACAGCATTAATCAAATCATACACATGATCAGGCGAGTTGCCACCAAGAAGCAAGGCCTAAAGGAATCCGGTACCTTTCGATTAACTGAAGCTTTTGTCCTCTCGAGAGTTACTTATGTCAACCCCCTGTCTTCTTCTCGACAAGGAAGGCATAGAGATGCTTTATATAAATTAGAAAGGCCGTCGAGCAGGCCATTCGTCTTCTCATGAGTGCGTCCACATAGAGGCTGCTAGCACGGGGCTACACAACTCGGTGGAAGACCTGATAGAAGGCCATCTTTCCAACCAGAAGGTCCGGCCATAGGTCTTCTCATGAGTGCGTCCACACAGAGGCTGCTAGCACGGGGCTACACAACACGGTAAAAGAGCTGATAGAAGGCCATCTTTCCAACCAGAAGGTCCGACTCAGAACTGCGATGGGTAACCACATGCTTCACCAGATTGGCTGGGCAGCCCAGAATGTCACTCCGCTTGATGTACTCCCAGACTCTTGGCGACTAAAACTAAAGATGCTCCTTTTGCTTAGAAAAATGAACCCCTCACATGACGAGGGTCACCGAAAAGCACTGGCTCAAGCGCTAACCACCACCCTCGGTGGGGATCATGCAGTTATCTACACAGACGCCTCCAAACATCGAGGGAAGCAATACGCCATCATCGTGGCTACCTCCAGAACCAACCTCCTTGCGTGTACCTCGCTTAGGACCCAAGAAATGGCGGCAGCAGAAGAGGCAGCCATCACCTAGGCTCTCGCTCAACCAGGGGTTCGGAGGGTAGCCATCGATTCCCAGCAAGCCTACTGGAATTACCAGTAGGGTTTGGTGTCCTAACCTGCCCTGCGCGTGTGAAAAAAACCACTCCCCAAACGGTTCCATTCAGCTCATCTGGGCATCCGCTCACGCTTCAATGGAGGGCAACAAATACGCCCACCCAACAAGCCTGCGCTTTTACCTCCCGTGCTATTGAGCTGCCCGAGCACAGTCACCAGCTTGTCACGTTCAGGGAGATAACCCAGCATTATCGCCTTCTGAGTCAGACCGTACCTTCGCCTTACCCTGCCCTTTCCAGAGAACAATAAACTACCCAGCGCCTAATACAGTCGGGGCTCCTTCCCACAACCTACGCGTCTTCACTTCATGTATCCGAATAGCTACGTCGCTGAATGTAAATATTGCTCTGAAGTAGGAACACTCCGGCCCGTAATCGGGGTGTGCGACTTTAGCCCTGAGCACCCTCCTCTCCTTCCGTCAACTACCCAATAAGAGCAATAAGAGATGCTGCTGTCTAGGCCCTCTCTACCTACCCAGCTTCAGCGGGTGTACAGAACACAGGCCGCGAGGACTGCATATGGGCCCCACAGAAGAAGGAATCACTCCCCAGGGCTGCACTCTGGGCAGTTCAGAAATCTGAACAGAAGTATTTCTTCCTCCTCCTCCTTCTCTGCCCCAAATCTCGTCGCCTCCGTCCGCGGCGCAGAGACGGAGAAGACAGATCGTCTAACACCGGGTTGGAGCTTACTTTAATTTTATAAAAAAAGTTTCCACTCTTGAGCTAAAACAATACAACTCAACCAAACACCGTTCAGGCTTCATGCATTGATTTAACCTTAACAAGAATATATCTTTGAAGTAATAAATGGTGTGGTTAAGTGCATTTCACTTCTCTCTGGTTTTGCTATTTGTAAAGCGATGTGAGGGAATTTAAGTTACGTCGCATGGGTAATTGTTATGGGTGCCGTTTACAGCTTTGCTTTCCAACCACATTCACGGGGTGGATTGGCGCGATTTTTTTAGCTTTCTCGTCTCTGGAAAAAAAATAGAACAACAGGACGAAACTATTCCTGCGACACCATTACGATGGTCCAGCAATCTTAGCCAGCGCTAGACTTCATTCGATGAACGCTGCATAACGGACACCATACACGAAGGAAATGATGATGATGTTGGTTTGTTTTCTGGCGCAAGGGCAACGAAGGCCAAAGAGCGCCAACACAATGGTTGTGTTGGTCGTTTCTGGTGTAAAATTTTAACTAAAATATAAATGTGATAAACTACTGCGGGGTGTATAGAGCCCGTTATTTAAAAAAACAAACTCTGGAGTGAGCCAGATGCTTATGACGTTAGAGTAAAGAATGAATGCTCAATCAAAGCTACCACCACTGAGGTGCTTTTCTAACATATGTGGTATGAGATGCCTTTTAAAAATCCAATTTCTCCAAGGTAAGCAAAGAGATGTTTACTTGGAATGAAGGGTTCATCGCCTAAAACAATGATGGGTGAAGTGGAATCATGTGAGTGTACAGTTACCGGAAATGCTTCCTTCTCGCTCTGTGGAAGTGCGGACATTCAATGTGAGCATGCATTACTGACAGACGATGTCCACAACTGTTGCATCGTGGCGGTGGGGCTCCATTTAAAAGATTGGAATGAGTGGCATATGTATGACCTATAAGTAGCCTGCTCATGTACACTTCTGTTGTTCTGTGATGTTTTTCTGTGCAGTAGCTGCCAATTTGGGGTTTTATAGTGTGGAGTTTGTTTTCTGTCTGTGTGTCCCAGTGTTGCTGCCAGCATTTTCGTAGTGCCTTACGAATGAGCGGTTTTATGTCAAGCTAGGATAGCTGAGGAACATCGATTTCACAGCGCAGTGCTGTTGCGGCGGCGTTTTGGTCAGCGAGCTCATTGTCAGGAATTCCGCAGTGTCCAGGCACCCAGAACACTATAATGGTCTGTTTTAAAGCATACGCTGACATGATTTCTTTAATGACCTTGTTCAATATGGAATTTCTAATTTTTTGCCTGAGCGTAATTGCATGAGGGAAACGGTGCAAGAATGAATGCACGTGTCTTCACTTTAGCATTTTGATGTTTATAATACAGGCGTATTCCTCTGTAAAGGCCGCTCGAGCTGGTTCTAAGCCCTCTGCTTAATTTTATCTTCGTACAGAACGTAAATAGAAAAGGAGTACCTACCGTAACAGAGCGCGTTTTTTCCCATCCCTGCGCTCGTTCCGTATACACTTTTTTGTACTGTCAGGACATGTTTTAGGCGACAAAAAAAAAGTGTTCTTGCCCACCCCGCTTTTGTGCACAATGGGAACACGCTGGCATTTAGTTTTTAACGCAGTGGTTCGAGTCCCAGCATCTAGATTCTTTACTTTTTCGCATTAAAAGTAGCGTTAAATAGTTCTTATATACAATTCCTTAGCTAAAACATCCGGGTGGATAGTCAATGGCAAATATTGGTGAGCTGAGTTTTGTTGCTAATGGGGCTGGGTTTCAGCGGTTGCTGAGCACACTGAAAAAATGTCAAAGGGAACTAAGCGATAGACAAACACAACGTTAGTAGACATCATTTTTACTATGTTAACTAGAAAATAGTTTTCTTATGGAGATAGTGAAACATAGCTGTCGCATAGAGCGGCGCCATTCGAGGCAATATGCGGGCGTTTGAGAAAAAATAATATTGTGGAGCAAAGCAAGCTTTTGAAAAAGAAGATGATTATGCAATCTTTGCAGTCTGTAACAAATAAATTAAATTACTTGCACGCAGTGTTACGGCTGGTGCAGGATCGCTTCGTAGAAAAATCTTGTGATCGGTGGACGGAGACCCACAGCGCAGATGTGCAGTGGTTAAACCTTACCTGAAAAAAGAGAAACACACAAGAATACGCAGGAGAGGCATACATTTTCAGTATTCTTTAATTTCATTGCTTTCACAGCAAATCAGAAGCCCTCGTACAAACAAAAAATCATTTCGCCGATCCGAATTCGAAACAGCGACCTATGGATATCAGTGCGAGAGCTTCGACAGTCCACCGCTCTACCAACTGAGCTATCGACGCTTTTTTTTCTTTATTGCCTGGTTGCGACAACACGCAACACATCACAGATCAACAGCATAAAAGATACACAACAACAACGTGGTGAGGCGGCCACACTGAGGGCTAGTGATGTCCTTTAAAATTCCTTCAATGACGTAAGCTGCTCTTTTTTGGCAGCAACACAGGGGACACTTCTTGTGATTTAATTACCTAAACAAAACGACCTGCACTTTTTCTGAAATACCGCTTTGCAGAACGGCCATCTACGTCGCTGTACACTCTTGCTGTGTGTAAGCGCCATATGCTGTGGAGGCGAACGGAGGATACCGCGAACTCATGCCGCGTGTGGGACGACGAGGAGAGCAGCATTGGCGGAAATGCATATCCAGACGGGTGACCTGGAAACGGTGTAAGCTTCGGAGCAGCTCGAACTAACGTCGGCAATTTCAGATTCATCGGACTGAAGTGCCTCTCTCCTTGTTTGATTTCATACTGCTCTGTCTCTTTTGGCATTTATTATTGCTGCGGTTGTGTGTTCCTGTTCTATTCAACTATTCATGTTTTCTTTTTATTCGCAAGCATGGGGGCATATATTTTCCCTGTACAGTGAACCCTAGTGTGAGGAGGCGCGTTTAAGAGCGAGGAGGCGGAGTAAGAAGTAAAGACAACGAAGCGCTCGTCTGGGGGGCGCAACGAAAAAAGAGCACACCGGGAAAAAGGAGGAAGATGAAGAGAAGTGGAAGCGAGGTGGCAAGATGTAGCTTTCGATGAAATTTTCCCCAGGAATGCTAAACTGCTCCCGTCGAATCTCTTATCTTGCATTTTGCAGGGTCACCTTACAGGTTTTCCTGGTCACGTCATTATCGCCACTGATGCCTCCGTCCGTAATGAGAAGGCAGGCGTAGGTATTGTTTCTCCCTGTTTAGACTGGTCCTTTTCCCTCCGACGACCTGATTTCACTAGCT
This sequence comes from Haemaphysalis longicornis, assembly GCF_048455015.1. NCBI lineage: Eukaryota > Metazoa > Arthropoda > Arachnida > Ixodida > Ixodidae > Haemaphysalis > Haemaphysalis longicornis. The sequence continues at coordinate 741,129 of NW_027526441.1, forward strand.
CTTTTCATGCAGAATACTTGGCAATTATCTTAGCCCTTTGAAAGTTAGATTCTACTAAACAACATGTAATAGTAATCACTGACTCTCTCTCAGTTTGCACTGCCCTTTCGTCCCCAAATAGCTCTCCTCTACGTAGAGCCCTTAATTATTTATTGCCTACATCAATACGACAGCGGCGTTTTGTGTGGGTGCCTGGACACGCTGGCATCTGAATTAACGAATCGGCCGATACGTTGGCGGGACTTGCACTGGACGGCCCAGTGGTGGAAATCTTGCAGCACATACAGTTCCTCACCTCGGCACGTTTTCGCAGATTACGCCTCCTAAAAAGCATGGCTGAAACTGCGTGCGTAGGTTCAGAGTTCGAGCACCTCCGGTTCTCCTGGAAGTGTCGGATTAGCCAATCACACGAATGCGAAGTTAGCCTAACTCACTCTCGCTGTGGCGTACCAAATTTAAATTATTTGCACCGCTGCGATCTGGCCCCTTCACCCCTTTGTGCATTTTGCAATGAATTATTTCACCATAGAACATTTTCTCCTCTTCTGCCGACGGTTCACCTCCATACGAAAAAAAAAGATCTGGAAAACCCTTTTAATCAATTGGCCCACCCAATCAATGTTCCTCTAATATTATCATTCGGGGCGAAAGTACTGGGTTTTTGCCGCGGGGATCTTTGCCGCGCTGTACATTCATTCATCTTTGAATCACGCCGCCTACCGTGCTAGCCGCTAATTCAAGATGGCGGGCACCTCTTAAAAACATGTCTGCGCCTGTATCCTCTGCCTTCCCGCTCACTGTCTCTCCTTCTCTACCGAATCTTCTTTCTTTATTTTTTTACGTACTTTCCACGATTGTCCTTCGGCCTATCCTTTCCTTATTCATTTGTGTTGATTTTGTAGTTGGTGAGCTCTATCTGCTACCGCACCTCATTTTCTGGCAGTTTAGTTATTATCTTTTTATTCCGGTTTATACTCACCTTTTTCCTATATTTATTCACTTTACTTCTTTTTAATCCAAATTCCAGTTTTTCCTCTTCTCTCAGTCAGCGCCCATTTCCTGGCCAATCCCCCTTAGTGGGTACGAGCCATTTTTTTTGGTACCAACCAACCAACCAAGTTGCAGGCAGAAAGAACGCGGTAATCGGTGAGTTCTCGGCTGGTCGCGATCATCCAGGAGACCTCAAGGCCGAGCCACGTTCTCCTTCTGGCCTGTCCTATCCTTTCCTGTCCTGTCCTGTCCTATCTTCTGGGAGCACGAAGTAGCGTCTTCAAGCCACTTGGGTGTCTCAAGAAACGACTGGAGTTACCGGCCGGGCGCCAACGCCCAGGGTACCTCCGCTTTGAGCCAAACCTCCTCCATGATCTTCCAGACTTGCAAAGCCCGAGCGTCCGCAACGTAGAGCTCTTCGGTGACCAACGAGCGCACGGGTAACAGCGCCGCGTCATCTCTTGAAAAGACAGCGCCAACGGCAAGCACACCGCTCCAGAACTCCGAAGCCACCGACTCCCACACGTGAGCGAGAACTATTTTGCGTGGGTTTTTACATAGGACATTTAGTCTATTGATTAGATTGCTGTGTTTGCGTAATTTATGTACTTGTTTATGTACTTGTCTCGACAATACAGTCCGTGCCTGACGTCACCTGCTGCGCTTTCTCTCCGCTAATTTGCAACAACCTCCTCATAATAAAACATCCCGCATAACACCTAGCTTGAACGAAATCTCCTGATTCGGGTTCTTGTGATTGGGAGTTTGTCAAGGTATTTACTGCAGTACATGGAAAGTATATTTTCTCCTCTTTGAATAAAGTACTGTTTATAGCGAAGTAGCCTGTCCCGATGCCGTAGTTATAATCACGTTAACTGCACGTCCGAATGAGAGCTTCAGCAGCAATAAATGAAGCCCACGTCCTTGTGATGCGGATTGTATTATCGCCTTGTAGGTTGTGGGCGTGATCAGACATTTGCTTGTCGAATAATTATAATTATCACCAGATGCCCGGGATAATTGGTGCAAATCAATTTGGTTTTGTCGATAACGTTATCCAGCTTTATTTACTTACCTGTACTTTTAATGCTCGTTATGTGAAAAAGCGGTTATTCCATGTGAGGTGATTGATTGTAGGGTTTAACGCACCGACGCAACGCAGGCGATGAGGAGCGCCTTAGTTTAGGCCTCCGGATTAATTTTGGCCACCTGGGGATTTTTAACGTGCGCCGAAATCTCACACACACGGGTGTTTTTATTTTCACCTCCATCAGAAAAGCGGCCGCCGAGGCCGGGAATCGAACCCGCGACCTCGTGCTCAGCAGCTCAACGCCTCAGCCACTGAGCTACCGCGGCGGGTTATTCTATGTGAGTAAAGCAGAAAAAAATTCCCTGAAACAGTGATGTCACGCTCACTTTCGTAAATGTTTAATGATGATAATTGCGCTGTTTTGTATTTGTAAGACAGCTCCCACTTGAAAGACTGGACTTACCGGCACGGAATATTTTGTCACGTCATTCCACTATTCGCGTCTTTGCGCTGCAGGCATTAAAGTTATCTAGTTGCTGTAAAGCAGGTAAAGAAAACAATAGGCTAGAAAACCACTGCTCAACGCAAGGAACAAGCTCCCACCAATTGAAACTCCTGGCTGCGATGCATGGCAATGCAGCGAGCAACGGCACAAGCTACCTGATGTCAGTGCCCGCCTCAAGGGCACCACGTGTACATTGCCGCTGATTCGTGCTCTACTTTCTCCATCGTAGGCGAAGACGCCCAAAAAGCTCTAGGAAAAACTTTCCTCCGTGCCCGTCGATAGCTCAGTTGGTAGAGCGGTGGACTGTAGAAGAGTCTTACTGGTATCCATAGGTCGCTGGTTCGAATCCGGCTCGACGGAGCGTTTTTTTTTTTTTCGTGTCCCTTCGTTCCTCTAAAATGACTCTAAAACATTTCGTTGTATCAAAAGGTCCATTTTGTGCTCCACGACCTCGGTTCGTAGACTTTCCAAAGAAAGTTACTTCTATTAGGCGGGTTAGCGTACGTTGGTTAAAAATGCTTGATGAGGTCTCCAGATAGGCAACGCGTATTCAATTTCGATACGACTTAAAGGTTTGTAGGTGAGTAGTTTTAAATGCGGGGGTGCACGACGTAGGTGTTGTTTTAAGAAGCTGAGTGATCTGTTTGCCGATGATATTACCTTAGTAATATGCACTCTCTACGTGAAACCGTTGCTTAGATTGAATTCCACGTTGACGCTTTCCACCCGGTCGTTATTAAGCTGAGAGGAAATGATGACAGGGCTTCGTCGACGGTGCAAAGAGAGCAATTTTCATTTATTCAGGTTTAGTGTCATGGGCCACCGTCTGCACCATTCAAGCACACGGGTAATGTGTCCTTGCAATAGGACTTGAGCATATGTTTTGTCATCTAACGGTGTATTAGGCAATCGTCCGAAAACAAAAATACTGCTATATACATGCACAAGTAAATTGTTGATGTATATTAAGAATAATGAGGGGCGAAAACCAGATCTTTGCAGGGGGCCTGATGTTACTGCTCGAGGGTAAAGTAATGGCCACTAAAAACTTAGAAAACGATTTGTTAGGATTTCTCCGACCGAAGTTAACGTTTTTGGGTCTACGTTTAATTTTGAAAGTTTTAACATCAGGCGGTTATCGGGTATTTTGTGGAATGCTCTTCCAAATCATGAAAAATGGCTTTGGTCAGTACATTATTGCCTTGGTTAGTATGCATGTCATAAACAAATGTTTCTGAAAAATGTTTTCGAAATTAATAAAGAACTTATTAAAGGTAAATTTCTCGTAAATGAAGTGATCTTTCAAGGCAGGCTTGTTAAGGAAATGGGCTGATAATTGAGCGGACATGATTTGTCGCCTGATTTCAAGACTGGCGTGACCTTTCCTGTTTTCCAGTTGATAGATAATTTCCCTGTTGATATTTAGAGACAGAACAGTGAGAAATAAATGGCACGTATCTGTTGGTCATTTTTCAGACGCGTCAAGTTAATATCGTCTGATCCAGCTGAAAAAGACAGTTTCGGTTTGTCGATTGAGGATAATATTCCGAAAGTGATGAAATGAACGCTAGGCATTACAGAACCAATACTGGACGGCAAAATCGGAAGGGAACTGTTAGATTCTTTGGTGTATACGGAAGCGCCAGCCACGTTGAATAATTCAGCGCACTCGCAGTAGCTAACGTCTTCGCCGTAACGATTACTCAAAAGAATACCCTGTATTTCCTTAGGGGCAATCACCCCCAGAAACTTCCCATGGTTATTCACTAAAATGTTTGTAAGATCAGCATAAAAAAGTTTCTCTTTGCAGTAAGTGGTTTCACCTTCTTTGTACAGGTGCCGTCAGAAGTAATAGTAACACGGGAGCTGTGGCCGAACCGCCTAGGAGCACCGTGTTGCTGCACCGGAGGCAAACGAAAGGACGACAGCACGCATGCGCGCCTGCCGACGCAGATAGCCCACGTATACATCTCAAACCAGTTCTTTTAACCTCGCTTCAAGCATTCTTTGTAGTATACTGGTCACGGCGATGGATCTGATAGCAGATACACATCTGACGGCGTCTTTGGCACACTTCCAGCGCACGCGAGTTCCCGGAGAGGCAGAGCTCTCACCGGGATCTGCAATAATTTTTTGTCAACATTTTTTGGTGTGTATATGCAGGTTTATATGTATATGCAGGTGTATTGTGTATATATACAGGTGTATATGTTTATATGCATATGCAGGTGGGTATATTCAGGTGTATATGCAGGTGCCATCGCCTGGACCAGTATGCTGCAAAGAATGATCGAATACAGGTTAAAAGTGTTTTGAGAGGTTTAGGTTGGCTATCCCTGTCTGCGGTCGCGCATGCGTGTTCTTGTCCATTCGTTTGCCGCCAGTGCAGCTACACGGTGCTCCTATGTGATTCGGCCAAAGCTCCCGAGTTCCAATTACTTCTGACGGCACCTGTACCTATCCCATGAGCTGGCGGTTGCTGCATCTTTACCCGCGCGAGAAAGACGGTTTTTTCAGAACATTGTAATACTGTGGTTTTTAGTGATTAGCACGGAGGCTAGCACTAGGAATAAATATTTTAACTCCGTATTTTTTGTTCTAAACTTAACTAATTCTCGTCCAGTCATTCTTCACCCACGTGTCGATTGGTGTTGTGTTGTTTGTCGACTTCGTTTGCTGCCTGCTCAAGTGACATCACTCAAACAGCATCGTGGGTATTTGCTGGCTTTCTTTTAGTTGCATGAATGAGCGCATTTAACATCCAGTTTAAATCAAATTACGAGAAACATCAAAGAAGATTATTCTGGGTGTATCGGCTACGACGAGCAAATCAAGCAGTGCCGCTATCCACTGGTGATAGCCATTGCTTTGGCAGTGCTTCCAGGAACGAAGAAAATAGAGAAAGCGTTTACCGGCAGCGTTGCACGGTATTCCCCAATCCCGATGTTATCGCCGTAAAAGTACGCCTCCCGGTGGCTGCAGTTAATAAAACTTTTGAATAGTTCAGCTTTCGAAAATACCCTCCTTCTTTCGGGCCAAGCGGTGACAATGACCCTGAAACGGTAGTTGTCAAATTAACAATCTTTCGAGAGGGAAAGAGAATAAACTTCATTTTCCTCGTTCGCTGTCATTGTGGCCACTCTGGACCAGTGAAAGCTGTCCTCCATCCAGGACTCTCTGGGTGTTGCCGGCCGCCTTGCCCTATTCATAGCAGAAGCTGGGAGCAGAAGTCGGAGGTGGTCAGCATCGCCGCCCACTATGAAGGGGTAAGGTTAATTGGGATTGGAAGGAAGGTCTGCAGTGTTCGGGCATGCCCATACTGTGTGGTACGGTATTCTTGATGTAAAGCAGAAGGCGCATTTAGGTGAGCGTTCGAGGGGAGATTTTGCTTTCCGAAGCGTATTGTGAGGGGAGGTGTCAGTTTGGAGCTGACGAAGTATGCTTGACTCTTTCACCGTTGGCGAGTAGTATTGTGAGCGAGGAAACTGTTGGCGGGCTAGTCTGTAGTTAGAGAGTATGTAATGGATCGTAAGTGAAAATAAAAAAAATCGTGCCGTGACCAGGATTCGAACCTGGGTTATTGCGGCCACAACGCAAGGTACTAACCACTATACGATCACGGCTGCCCAAAAAGACGGGGGAGAGCACGGAATAGAATCGGGTGCGCCCAAGGAGCCAGGACTGGTTTTTGTTTCGCTTAGGGGTATCTCAGCAAGAAAGTAGAGAAATTCGACGATTCCCTACTACTTTGTAAAAATTGTTACTCTGTCTCTGCTTTTCAGGAACCTTACATTTTGTTAAGTAATTAGAGGAATTCACCAACACATACAGCTTCTCTACGATGGCTTTTCCATTGTGTTTTAGATGCGACTGCATCTCATTCACTCGCCTTGTCCCTCCATACGGCGTTGTTGTTGTCCGTCCACACCCCTCCCCCATTCTCCTCGCCGCGCGAGCTGCGCTCTCCGCCGCTCACCCCCTCTCCTCTCCGATAGCGAACACTCTCTCGCGAGGGGCATTGGATTGGATTCGATTGGGTTGGCTTGGCTTGACTTGGCTTGACTTGGATTAGATTGGATTGGACTGGATTGGATTTGGATTAAAGTGGATTGTGTTGGATTGTGTTGCGTCATAGCCGCGCCACGTTGCGTCATAGCCGCGGTCGTTCCAGCACCGGCCAAAGAAATAAAGAATACATCATACGTGTTCCTCACACGTTTCGCGCAATTAGAGAATCAACCCAACGGAAACACCAAGTGAACCCCCAAGATGCGTCGCATCTCCACAGGGTTCCCCTCGCGGGAAGGTGGGGTAATTTTTAGTTGAACCTTTGCGATTTCGTATTCGCTTTTTGATATCGTTGTTTTTCTGTTAACCACTTGACGCTTATGTAGTACGTTCGCGATTTTTTTTCATTCATTCCATTTATTATGCCGCCCATTTATTATGGGATTGTGAAGTGCGATCACACGAAGCTTCAACCAGGACCGACCTTCCGCCGTGGTTACAAGACGCCATACGCAGTTACGACAAGGACATTCAGCTCTCAGCCGTCCAGCAGGTCCTAACGGCTCTCGAACGGCAGCACCGGAGAGAAAGCTGCGGGCCGACGCCCTCCCTTCGGGGACAAGGGTGTGCACCCCCGCAGTGAGTAACGAAAGTGTTGCTTAGTAGAATGCCACCAGGATCGACGAGTGGCTACGTCCGGGCGTAGTGGAGACACTACGCCTGTTGCCGGCGATCATTAAAGTCTCTTTCACTTCACTTCATTCATTCCAAGTTTTTTTTATAATTTGTATTTATGGGGTTTTTAATAATTCACATACACCTTCGCGATTTGTTTACTCAATCTATATTAGTATTCTCATTTTTAACGTTGCTTCTCTTTTTAGTTTCCGGCAAAGAACAATGGCTAATACATTTTGCTATAAAACTCAAAGTGGCAGATCTAGCTTAATTTGTGTATATTTTTTGTGCGGCTTGGTTTTCCTTTACAATAATCTCAATATACACGATGATGCCATTCGACGCATCACGTTCACCCACTACGTATTTTTGTGCGGACTGAAGGCACTTCACCGTTGTCGTTGGGGTTCTTAATGCCTTAAAAAGCAATTTTTCGGAGTCAACGTTGTGATGTTTCGGAACTGCAGGCTAGCGGGTGCTTGATAGAAACCGTCACGGCCGCTTTCCTCGAGTTTCCGGTTCTACAGGGTTTTGGGATGCAAAGTGTTTCTTCCGGGGTGTAAGGTTATCCATTATGTCGTCTTAATTATTTTGGTACTGTTCTTCTGGTGTTTGCTGACGCGGAAAGCACTACTTTTTTTTTACACGGGAACTTGCAATAAGCTCGTTCGCGTAATTCACAAAAACAACAAACTGTTAGGAATATTTTCCGCGGGGGATCTCGTCCGAAGACGCAATGCAGCAAAGACCAGGAGTAACGCTTTTAAAGCTATATTAGGATGTTATTTACCACGCATGTACAAACCATCTTCCTTTTTGATAAGCAGACATCCCTAGCAGATGAATACGGTTGACACGGTTGACCCCATGCCAGGCAAAATGCCAGTTGTGCACACAACCAGGCACCCTGTACCACGTGGTATGGGAGTGCCACCAATCCCCAACCTTTACTTCTAACTCTAACACTACCTCTGAGCAGTGGGTGGAGCGGCTTACCAGCTCCAACTTCTCGGACCAGCGACGATTGGGGGAGAGGGTACGGAGGGCCAGCTGGCCTAAGGAATCCCAGACTAAGGAAGCCTCCCAGCGAGCGGGTGCCCTAATGCCAGCACATTGACACAGACCAATACAGGTTATTCATCATAGTCATTTCTAAAGCCACTGCGAGAAGGCCGTGCTGGGCGCCTGGAGCCTAGAGAGTTTTTTCTTAATATTTTTTTCCTGAACTAGATCGGCCCAAGCTCAATGTTAAACAGCCCTGCTTTTAAAATAGGAAAAACTTAAAATGAGCTCCCGAACTCGCAAACATTCATTTAGGCTCCACCCTACGGTCATAACTAAAAAGAAGAATAAAAAAGCAAAGGCATAGCAGTTTGATTGTACTAACGAAGCGTAAGGTTCATGAAACACAGAGGCAGAGTAACAATTCTTACAACAAAGCAGGGAACCAGCACAATTCCTCTACCCTTTTACCACGATCCCATTTCGCGAAAAAACAAGTACCAGTTCTGTCTCCTTGGGAACACCCGATTCGATTCTGACAGCTGCAGTGTACTTTGGGGCAGCCGCGATCGTACAGTTGTTAGTACCTTGCGTTGTGGCCGCAATAACCAAGGTTAGAATCCTGGTCACGGCACGTTTCTTTATTTAAACTAAAGATCCATCACATGCTCTCTTACTACACACTAACCTGCCAACAGTTTCCTGCAGCAGGATGGAGAGTTGGGCGAGTTGGTATTGCGACATGGTTCTCGAAACAGCGCGCTAAAACAGGACCACAAACAGGTCCTGTTTGGTTCTTTTCTTTGTGGCCATGATTCAACGTTCTGTTTCCAAAGCCATAACAGTTTCCTCCCCAAGTTAAGCAACTCACCAACGCTGAAGGATCCACACGTACTTCGCCAGCTCCAAACTTACCCCTTCCATCACAACAAGCTCCGACACAAAATATTTTCCCCCAAATACTCACCTGAATCCGCCTTCTGCCACACTTCAGGAACACTATTCCACATAGTGTTCCTGACGTGGGGCAGAAGGCATGGCTGAACACTCCAGACGTCCCTTCCAGTCCCAAGCTTTCACACTGGGTGGGTACGCATACCAGCTGCTAACCCTGCTCCCAGCTTCAACTAAGAGAATACATGGATGACCGGCTACAGCTGAAGTATTCTGGCCTGAGGACACCCTTAACTGATCCAGAGTGACCACAATCAGGAGGAGGGAAGATTAAGTTTATTCTAACTCTCTCCTCTCTCTCTCTCTCTCTCTCTCTCTCTCTCTCTCTCTCTCTCTCTCTCTCTCTCTCTCTCTCTCTCTCTCTCTCTCTCTCTCTCTCTCTCTCTCTCTCTTGCTAAATATCCTTAAGTGTTATCACTACCGGCTGCAAGCCTTTCCCTGCTTCAGCCGTAGGGAAAAGGATGTTTTCGAAAGCTGCACTATATAAAAGCTTCCTACGTTCCGCCATTGATTGATTGTGGGGTTTAAGGCTCCGAAGCTCTACAGACGATGCGGCGCGCCGTAGTGCAGGACTGCAGATCAAATTTGACCACCTGGGAATCTTTAACGTGCGCCGAAATATCGAACACACGGTTGCTTTTGCCCTTCGCCTCCATCAGAAAAGCGTCCGCTGCGGCCGGTAATCAACCCTCGTCTACATTCAGTCATCATCAGGGATGCTCCTACAACGGCAACATTAGGAGCACCGTGCCAAGTTTCCGATAAACGCTTTCACTTTTTCCATCGTTCCTGGAAGTGTTGCCAAAGGAATAGTTATCGCCGGCACGAAGGGGTGCTGAGATATTTCTCGTCGGAGCATATACACCTCGAAGTTCCTGCGTTCATTTTTCTTGTAATTTTAGTTAAACTGATGGTAGTAGTAGTAGTGGAAAACGTTTATTAGAGCAAAAGGAAAAGGGAAGAGGGTGGTGGTGAAGCGTCCCTAGTCCAGGAAACCTCTTGACCAGGCTTACTCGATGGCCCGAGAAGCCAAGGACCTCTGGCGGGACGCATCCGGGTTGGTCAGCTCAGTCTCCCACTGCTCCGGGATGGAAAAGGGGTGGGTTAGGGGAGTGGGGACAGGTGTATACGAGGTGGAATGTGGTGAGCGGGGTGTCGCAGTGTTCGAATGCTTTTATTGCTGCAACTCAAAGAAAGGTGCCCGACTGCCGCTACATAGCTCGAATAACCTCACTGGAGCACGCAAACAACACCAAGATTAGAAAAGAAAGAAAAGGCTTTTGAACAAATTTCCTAGATACCTCATGCACGTAGGGCCGTAATACTTGCTGAGGTCTTTAGCGACCCCCACATTTGAGTACTAGATGTGGTATTTCACTGTTTGCTGTGAGCATTTCGAAGTTAAAATAATGTTTATTGAAAGAGCTGGAGGGTCGTTTTAAATATATTTAGCATGCTCAATGGAAACATGAATGTACGATCACCAAGTATCAAGAACTGGGATCGCCCTCACAGACAGACATTTGCCGTGGTCGAGGATTTCCTTCAAGCGTTCCGACAGCACTGCGGGAGTCCCCATTGTCCCTCTAAAGGAGAATACACCTATTGTCGCTTCTTTAGCCTACCTCCGAGGAATGTCAGTTAAACGCGCTCAATTGGTGGATTGGCTGGGTGCTTTGTAGCATACAAAGCGACAGGACAGCTTATTAACATCTTTACACCACAAAAGGCCGGGGTTTTTAATGTGTTGCCCGTGCGCGATACAAGCGATCCTTTTTTGCGAACAGTTTGCCAGGTGCGGCTGTCTCAAGCACTGCCGGAATTTGTCGTATCCAGTTTGCACATACAGGGAAGGCTTTCAGGATATTTTAAAGAAGTTGTCATGTCACTCAGGTTTCTGTCAACTCGTTTTTCGATGGAATATTTGAGTACAGTGTCACGTAGAAAATTATATAAAGATGTTTGCGACAGTCTGTTCCCGATACCACGATATAGAGAACTGTACAAAGAAGGCCCAGGGCAGGATGTACTTAAAAGAGTTAAGCGTATGGCTGTAAAACCGGGGGTGAAGTCATTTTTTTTTTTTCAAACTTCATTCGGGGACACTTACTGTGCAAACATTGTTAAAAGAAAAGGGGTTAGATACACCATGGGGTAATGACTGTACAATTTGTAAACAACCGGATAACATAGACCACGTTTTTATACACTGCTGGATGACGGTTCACTTTTGGGATGTTACGCAGCGAACTTTACACAAAGACTTCCCACTTACCCCGCATGGTATACGGTATTTACCCACAGAGAATAACGAAGGAGTCCCCTACGATTTAATAATGCTCCTGGGCCTTCACAGCATA